>NC_143014.1:310712482-310867369 GCF_055824585.1 Amblyomma mixtum
CTCGATCGGGCAGAAACAGCAGGGCCACAGCATGCCTCAGTGCACAAAAGGCAGGACAAGACAAGACAAGAGTGGGAACACAAGACCAACCACAATTTGAGCCCAAGCTTTCATAGTTACACACGCAAGGAAAACAAGCAAAATGCAGAACCAGTACCAATAACAACAAGAGCTACAATGGACTCCGTAGCTGCAGCCGATAAAGTCAGTCACGATGAGAGCATGTTGCAATGCTCATCCCACACTGCCCAATTTTTAATGCTGTGGCTGTGCACGAATAAATCACAATACAAAAGTAGATTCCCTTCCCATTTTAAACTGCACGGTTCCTTTGTGCTGACAAAGCTCTTACTGGTCTTTACAGCTTGGAGAGTTGCTTCAGAATCAAACTAATTATAAATCAACAGAAGCATCAACAGATATGTCAAGTGGACTGCGAGTAAAATTGACCGTGACTAAAGTGGACCGTGACCACCGCATATCTTGCCTTTGCATTACGTGCCCTGCTTATGCCAATTTGTTGTTCTTGGTTTCGGGTATGATGTCATTAACTCGTGTTTGTCCCCTGATTTACTCTGCTCTCTTTAGACCTACCTTTTTCCTTTTCACAGCTCGCTGTCCTCAACATAATTTCAACCCTTTTCATTAGCCTCCAAGTTTCTGCTCTATAGAAGAGTACTGGCAAAACACAATTGTATACCTCCTTCGTGAGGATGCTGGTAAGCTCCTATTCACTAACTGCCGGTGCCTGCCAAGTGCCCTCCACCCCATTTTTACTCACATAGTAACCGTATTTACTCGTGTAATTTGCAAACTTTCCTTAAAATTAAGGCTTCGAAAAGGGGGTGCACAAATTACGTGTAGATGTCGCGAACACATCATAAAAAAACTTTACAAGGGTTATAACGCGCAATGTATATTAGATATATTGCCACATATAAGTCGACCCCACAACTCGCGCCCCTCACTGGACAAAAGAGAGTCGACTCCAAATATAAATAGATGCAAAAGCGCCTGCGCCCGCCCCAGATCTGCGTTATGTAGTTCTCCGCACGATGGCATGACTGCCTGTGCGCAGCTCAAAGCAATAGATGCAAAATGATACAGTCGCAAAGCCAGCAGTCAAGAGACAAATGGAGATATAATGCGATAAAATGGCACCCTCGCACACGACCCGGCTGAGTCGTGGCAAACAGAACAGCCAACGGTTCAGTAGTTTCGGATTCTGGAACAACACATGCTCCAGGGGTTACCAGGAGTTTGCTCTCACAGCCAGTTAACAGCAAGCACCGTCGCAACCACTGTAACCACCTAATGGGCCAAAAATCACCCCATTAGTACATTTTCTTTTTTAACGTGAAGCCCAGCTGGTTTGTGAGAGCCTCCCCTAAGCATACTGCAACGTGGCCCAGCCCCCTTTGCTTGGATTGCTGATTCCACCACTGAATCCTGTCAACAAGAACTGTTTGGCCTGAGAAATCAACTAAACAAAATGGAGCACAATTGAATGCCTTCGCTCAAATACCTGTTGGCTTTTTCTTTGAGCATGCATACAACACAAGTAGTTAACAACAAACACTGTCACAACCACTGCAACCACCTAATGGGCCAAAACTCACCCCATTTGTACATTTTCTTTTTTAACGTGAAGACCAGCTGGTTTGTGAGAGCCTCCCCTAAGCTTACTGCAACATGGCCCAGCCCCCTTTGCTTGGATTGCTGATTCCACCACTGAATCATGTCAACAAGAACTGTTTGGCCTGAGTAATCAACTAAACAACATGGAGCACTATTGAATGCCTTCGCTCGAATGCCTGTTGGCTTTATCTCTGAGCATGCATACAACACAAGCAGTTAACAACAAGCACTGTCGCAACCACTGTAACCACCTAATGGGCCAAAAATCACACCATTAGTGCATTTTCTGTTTTCAAAGTGAAACCCAGCAGGTTTGCGAGAGCCTCCCCGAAGCGACCACCAGCATTTCCTGACCCTCAACACTGCATATGTCACAATCCTGGCAAATTAGAGTTCTGAGCACTACAGTCGGATACAACTCAAGAATGAAACATCTTTTCCCCGCCAAAGGACGCCCTTCCAGGCAGTGGCGTCGGCCCATTCTCATGGCCCTGCTAGCGAGACAATGCAGGGAACGGCACAACGATGCAGAAGGGAGGGGGACTATCCTGGACCATGGAGGGAGGGGACTATCCCCTTCCATCCACCACTCCCTGCATTGTCACCCTAGCAGGCTCATGAGAATCGGCCGACCCCACTGGCTGGAAGGGAGTCCTTTGACGGGGGAAAGACGTTTCGTTCTCGAGTTGTATCCCACTACAGAGGGGCTGAGCATGGTGCAAGCCAGGCTAAGCGGCCAGGGCAGGCAGCTTCCTCATTCTTTTATTCTCTATGAAACACATGTACCATGATGCAGCAGAAGTACTTATAACCCCAGAAAATGCTGGAACACTACTGTAACAAAAAACACCAATACATAACTCTCCAGCCAAGTTTTTCACCAACATACTCACTTTACACGTCTACTGTGACAGTGATGTTTGGAGCCCTAATCCCTGTGTGACGTAGCACACCTTAAATTTTCTTGAGTCCGGTGTGACTCACCAGTGAGCCACTGGCAAGGCCAGTTTCTTTGGACCGGCAACAGATGGCAATAGCAACCTGGCATGTGTGCTTTTTGCAGGCTCTTTGAAAAATCTGAGCAGTCCCATGGCTTCATCTCATGACTCTGTACTCATTACCGCACAGCATGAGTACACGATGTAACCCACCGATGACCCATAACGTAGTGTACGTGTTAGAAGTATCCTGTCGTCAAGTAGACACGGCCCAATAAGTGGTTTTAGGGGCCCCACGTCATAGAATTCACTCCCTTATGAAATTCCACCTCTGGTAAAGTGCCCTCTGGTGAAATTATGCAGAAATTTGACAACTGGGTGCTCTGCAGAGTCAGTTATAACAAAGGCTAGGCTGTACACCAATTAGCATGGCACAGTCACGGAGCATGGAAAATTTTCATCTATACCAGAATCCAGGCATACTGCATCCCACTGCTTGGTTTGGTTTTTATGGGGTTTAACGTCCCAAAGCGACTCAGGCTATGAGAGACGCCGTAGTGAAGGGCTCCGGAAATTTCGACAACCTGGGGTTCTTCTGCATGCATCCAGTTGCAAACACGTGCCAAACGACACTTCTAGACTATGCGAACAATATGAGGTTGTCAAATACTACATCTCTCGTTGCACTAGGCAACCTTTACCTCTCTGCATTCACCAGCAACAGCAAGTCAGTGCAGCATGCAACCACATGCATAGGGAGTGAGAATTCGTAGCATGCGGCAATGATATATCAGTACAGTCAACTAACCAGAGGCCATCGTAGCTGCTGGAGACAATGAGTGAGCCATCTCGGTTGAAGTGCACCTGCAAAACATCCACCAAAGACTGAGTGAGCGATTTTGGTTTAAGTGAACATGCAAAACATCCACACAAATGCTACACTTCTGCCCTAAATTGCCATATTTCTGGCGGCATTTGGCAGTCTGAAGACCATGCGCAAGAACACACCGGAGAGGAAACTTCCCCTTTTTGAAGCAGTGGCGCTTATCAGCCGGTCCCTTTTCCCATCTTCTGTGTCTTCGTATTATCACACCAAATAATATTAATACCACCACAGCTCCGTTTCGAGCGGCATGTCTGTCATGCTTGGAAGATAAACTGCCCGTTTAGGACTGCTTTTGTGTTAACAGAAACCACAGTTATACCTAGTGGCATTCGTTTTAAACTAAAACCCAATTCTCAAGTTCAGTACCCTCAGTAGACTTCATGAAAACTAGATTAAGCCCTATTTCTGCTTGAAAAACTGCCTTTCACAAAAAATAACTTGATAGTACTGACAGTATTGCACAGAAACTAGTAAACACTTTAGAACTATTTCATAGCAGTCTCCTTAGTTTTCATTTCATTTCATTCCTACTCTTGTCATACAAATTATCAAAACACTGACTGAACCCATAGGCAGAGGCTAGCATGGGGTTCAAAAAACAAAATACATGATGGCAATGACACAGCACTTGTGTAAAATGAAAAGCACAAAATCACGGCGAAAGACAAAAATACAGCATACAATAAGGAGAAAATAATGTGCATTCTACAGCAGAATGAACAAAAATCTGTCATGAACAACGTGGTACAATGTGACTTCTTTGTGACCAAGAAATCTCATATATCACTTGTCATCAAAGATGTGGCCTTACTTCAGGACAAGTTCAAAAAGCACGCACAAAAAGCAAGCCCTTGAAATACATGTACGGCGTGATGTTTTACTGCCCCAACATAAAGGGCTACACACATTAGAGACCCCACACACTAATACCACCGAAGCATTCCATATGGCAGCTGTGATTTTAAATTTTCAGAAGTCTAGCGTGGATGCAGAAAGGCTGTAGATTATGATGCTAACGTCATAAAACAACTGCAAAAGAGAAAAACCTAATCTGGTTAACAACTCCTGGGTGCAATCAGCCATTAATATGTAAAGCATTTACAAAAATAACAAGCAATGAAAAGCATGTGCACACGGTTAATTTCTTTCACTCAAAAAAAAATCCAGAAAGAAAAAAAGCTGAATTATGGAATCGTCTAAAAAAAAAAGCACACTGGACCTTCTCCATAGAGGGCCTCAGCGCATGCATGTGCAATGCATCGTAAGAAGTGCACTGTCAACATATTTTTTGCAGGTTCTGCCAGTTCTGTCACTCGTCACTATGAAGATATTGGAAATGCTGTGCCAGCAATTTCTGAGTATAAGCCTGGCCTCAATGGTGTGCCATCGTAGGGTGCTTTAATTCAAGTAGCAAGCCTGGAAATGGACAGTTCAAAGATCCTGTGGCATCGCTGCATGCAGTCAAAAGGGCAAAGTGGGTGCAAGCATGGGCTGTGTGAATGCTGACGGACCTCCGCGGCAGCCCACAATCAACCCTCGTGACTGCAGCAACCACTTAGTGACAAGTAAAAACTTTCTCTTCACTTTCCTGCAGACTCTTTCGTCAGAATCTATGGCACGAAACACAGACAGACAGACCTGTGTGGTCGGTTCACAGAAGTGGCCACATGAAGAAAGAAGAGGAAAGTTCACAGGCCTGCCGACTGGCCCCTGCACGGCCACTATCACTGCCACGTGCGCACAGATGCATTTTTTAAAGAAGAGGGTGAAAAGTAAAAGGTGGAAAGAATGTATGTGCATCAGAGTCACCATGTGAATGAAGCAACAACAATGGCTGCCTGAAAACCAAATACTCTCCGCGTGTGAGAACAGCACATTTGAGAAGCCACCACCTTGCGTTCTTCCACAGCAGTGCCGCAGTAAAAGCGCGAGGAGATGCCTTCTACAAATAAAAATTACCGAAGACACTTTGGAAATTTGAAAGTGTGCTTGGCGAAAGCCTTGTGGTCAACCCACTGCATATACCGTATTTACTCGCATAATAGGCGCACTCGCATAATAGGCGCACCCCTAGTTTGGGCACGAAAAATCAGATTTTTTTTTATTTCCGCGCATAAAAGGCGCACCCCGAACTTGGCACTGTGATTAGTACTGTATTTACTCGATTGCAAGCCGACACCTTGCCACCCCCCCGCTCCCCAATCTTTATTTTAACAAAGCTTTTGCTGAACTGACTACTAGTCCTCACTAGTGCCGCTGCGGACCCACAGCACGTACAACGACATCGCGTAGAACAGCCGCACACAGTTTTCAGGGATGCTCACTTTAAGCGTCTGTTTGGAAAGCTTCATCTCCAGCTGGAAACGTTCCCGACTTAGGCCCGCGAAAACCTTGGCGCTTGGAATCGCATGATGATAAGCTCTAAATCGGGCGCCCTCCGTGGGTGGCGTCTGGAAGCTCCTGTGCGCGTGTGTGGCCTCCGCGATCAAGCGCCCGTTGCGCGCAGCCGGAGCCGATCGCAGAGGCCTCGGCGCGTGCATTCCGAAGGCTATTCCCGCGTAGGTCGTGGAAAGTTTCGGTGCGGACCTTACACGGATCTTTTTTTTTTTATATTTTCTTCGGGAAAACAGGGTGCGGCCCGTACACGAGTGCGTTTACGTGGTGAGTTCAATTTTGAGAGTCGAAAAATTTCCGGAAATTTTACCCCGCGTAATAGGCGCACCCCGAACTTTGAGCCGGATTTTCTGGAAATAAAGTGCGCCTATTATGCGAGTAAATACGGTAACATGTTGTACATGGTGCCCCAGTGGAATGGCCACAGTGTTCGCCGATATCCCTTTGAATTACCCAAAGGTGCTTGTAGTAAACGAGGGACTCTCTGAGCCGCTTCGGAGCCATACGTCTCACTCACTCGGCTGCAACCATTCTAAAAGAGCTGTGGACGGCCGGAAAACTGTCCGACACCGTGAGAACAACGCATGGTTATGTGCTAGATCTGAGGGAACGTCTAGAAGGCACACTGCAGCTCGCACACCAAAATTTATGAGGACGCAGAGGTCGCAGAAGATGTACTACGATAGGCGCGCCTGTGGTAGGAAACTGGAGGTTGATGATCGAGCGCTGATCCTTCTACCCGCATCCTATAACAAGCTTATCATGCATTGGAAAGGACCTTTTGTGGTCACAGGCAAGAAGAACGAAGTCGACTACTGGCTTGACGTGGGCTCCAGCAAGAAGTTGTTCCACATAAAATATGCTGAAACGCTATGAAGAGTGCCAGCCAGTGAATGCCCTCCAAGCGTCATGGCAGAAACCCCACTGTTAACCTTCAGCGCAAGTTCTTGTCCTGGTATTGGAGCTATCAAGCGAGCTCGTACTTTGAATGAGACTCAGCTAGCCGCACTAGAGACATTGCTGGAGGCTCACGGCGGCATTTTTTCAGAGGTTCCGGGCCATACTAATTTAATTGAGTGCCACTTGGAATTAACGACGAGTGCGCCCGTCAACACCCCGCAGTATCCATTACCATTTGCTTTGCGTGAGGTTGTCGAGAAGGAGGTTGCAGACATGTTGAGGCTTGGGGTTGTCGAACGCTCCCATTCCCCTTACAACTCTCCACTTGTCTTAGTTAAGAAACCTGACAAGATGTACGGTGTGTGCATTGACTTTCATCGGATTAACAGCATATTGGTGGACGATGGTGAGCCCATTCCAAAGACTGATGTCATAATAATTTCAACAGCGCATGCTACACAAGGACACAAGGCGACGAAACACACACACAAGCGCTGTGTGTTCCTCATCTTGTGTCCTTGTGTACCATGCGCTGTTGAAATTATTATGAATGACCAACTAGCCCGTGAGCTCACACTGATGTCATGTTTGCAGAGGTCGGCACCAAGACGTTTAAGGGGGGACCCTGGTCTTAAGCAATATTTTTTTATTTACAGGTAGATTTTGACTAAAATTGCCCTGTATGTGTATTTTTTTATGCTGATTTCAAATATGTAATTATATTTTCTGTGAGCCATCTAGTTCATAAGATATTAGGTAATTCATGTTCTTTGTTTGGAGGTGACCTAATTGTGAAACTATAAGTGTTATACTGAAAATTATCATATTGCAATAATCTAGAACAAACAGAGAGTGCAATAAGCCAATATAAATGTTCTGGACCAATTTTAACCTAAGTTAGAGCAATTCAAACTGTGGACAAAAAAATGCCTATCTGGACACACAAGAAAAAAATGTTTTAAAAAAAATTTTCCTAAAAAGCACCACAAAAATATTCATATCTTTGCACTCTCCAAGAGTCCACCTTTATGAAAAAAAAAGAATTATGATGATAGCACATGCGGAACCAGAAATATCGCACCTCCAAACCTGCAACACGTTCAAAAATACAGTTTTGAGAAAACGAAGAAAAACGTTTTACAGATTATTTATTCACACAAAACTTAAAAGGAGCTAGAAAAATGCAGTCAGTATGCCCCAGGAGCATAATCTGGGTGCATAGAGTCCCGGTGCTTTCGCTTCACACCCTTCTTCAACACATTTGAAGTTTCATGTTTCTTGTCACATTTGCGACTTCGGCAAACATCTTTCTCCTTAGCCCTCTTGAGGCCTGCTCTTGGCATGTTAGTTTTCAGCTCGCCTAGAATTGTGGCAGCTGCATTCTGACACCCTGTATTGAAGCGAAGCACCGCCTCAGCGACAGCTGCTTCGACGGCAAACAGTGAGGAGTGACGCTCTTTTGGCACCAGACTCCAGAGGACCGAATGAAAATGGAATTTTGTCGGACCTCCAGGCATGGCGATGTGCGCGTCGGGCAGGTCTCAAACAAAATGGCGTCTTTGTTGGGCGCCCATGGCCACCCGTTCCGACGGAGCCAATCGTAAGCCGCCATATTGGTCACGTGCCTGAACTGGCCAATAGCAATGCACGCTGCGCGTTTTTTTTTGTGATCGTTTTATCCACGACCGCAGCAGCCTCAGGGTTGCTGCTTGAAAGAAAAAAAAAGCTGGAAGCGCGAACTTTCGAACGAGACCAAAATGGCGCCGGTGGCAGGCGTTGTTCCCGAGCTGCGAGCAGTAGAAATCGGGCACGATTTGTCCTCAATTTAAAGGGCCGCGATCGCGGATTCGGTTCTTTCGGCCTATCTAGCGTCGGAAATAGGGGTTATTTTTGCACCGAAATTTGTAATTAGGTGCGGAAATGTGTCAGGATCCCGAAAATGGAGACTTTGAAAATTCGATTTTTGGGCTGATTTTCGATCGCTAAGAGCCGGGTCCCCCCTTAACTAGATCTCACCAAAGGGTATTGGCAAGTGCCACTCAGTAGCGTGTCCAGGCCTGTTACAGCATTTTCCACCCAATCGGGCCACTATCAGTTCGCCTTCATGCCATTTGGGATCAAGACCGCGTCCGAAATTTTAACTCGCCTTCCGGCAGGTCTACCTAATGTGGTACATTACATAGCTGACGTCTTGGTGGCTACCTCAACGTGGGAGGAGCACTTGAATACTCTCTGAGAATTGTTCAGGCGCATCAGACAGGCAGACCTCACCGTAAAACCGCAGAAATGCGAGCTTGATATGAGCCGCGTGGTCTTCTTAGGACATTTGTTGGGTGAGGGTGTGATTCGCCCAGTAGAGTCAACTGTTACTGAATTACAACAGGCAGCTAAACCTGAAACTAAGAAGCAGGTTAGGTCTTTTCTCGGTTTGGCTGGGTACTACCGGGACCTAATACCTCACTACGCCGCCAAGGTCCAGCCTTTGGTTGAACTTACACGGAAAGCAGAGAGTAATCATGTGCATTGGACTCCCGAGCGTGAAAACGCATTCGAAGCCTTGAAACAAGCTCTTGCAACCCGACCAGTTGTTCGGGCGCCTGATCTCGCAAAGGAGTTCATTCTCCATACCGATGCTTCTGGGAAGGGTTTAGGTGCAGTTCTGTTGCAAGAACACAACGGTACCCTTCATCCTGTATCGTATCCCAGCAGGCAGCTTCTTCAGCAAGAAACACACTATTCCGCTATCGAACGGGAATGTTTGGCACTAGTTTGGGCGGTCAGCAAATTTCACATTCTCTTGTATGGTCGCACTTTTACTATTCAGACAGACCATCAGCCCCTTCAGTTCTTGACGCAGGCGAAGCAATTAAATAGCCGCGTGCTCCGATGGAGTCTGGTGTTACAGGATTATTCTTTCCGGGTTGAACATATCAAAGGCTGTGATAATGTTGGTGCCAATTATTTAAGCCGGTCCTGACCCTGTGAGAACTCTGTCGCCGTAACGTTCGTTTGACTGGTCCGGTTACCAATCTTTGTGTGTGAACTTCCATTGGTGGTGTCTGTGCAGTTATGTTTTGTGTGCGGGAAACACTGTCGACAGCCAGTGAACGGTGGTGTGCGTGTGAAAGTGTTCAGTGTGGTGAGGTTCAGTGCGCCGAACAGTGCTTTGTGCAAAAGTTTGTTTTTTTTTTTAAATAAAAACTTCTCGAAGGGAGGCACATTTGTGATGCCACCAGCGCCCTGCAGCACTAGCAGTGGCCTGACGCTCGCTCGGGAAAGAGAATAAAAAAAGGAGAGACACGGGGCGTGGCGCGAACGGCGAGAGGAGACGAGCTCAGACAACAAACAGGCGAGGTCATGGCTAAACGGCTTTTCGGAACCCGGGTGACTAGGCCTGGGGAAGCCGTCTTCACCCGGTTCAGCGCAACCAGGGGCCTGCTGTCTCCAGACTCCCGCCTGCCTCTTACTGAGAGTGGGCGCCGTGCCGGGCACAGGCAGGTGCTGCCCGCCCGGAGATCCTGCCGGCCCTACTGTCGGTTCGTGCCTGCCATCCCGTGGTTGGGACCTGCTGCTGTGAGAAGGTGCCTCCCTGGCCGTGCCAGGGTGTCCGGACCTGGGCGGCCGTCTCCTCCCTTTGGTGCGTCATCGAGGCCACTGCTGCAAGTGCTCCGCGCCCGATTTCCGGCCGCTAAGAGAACAGGCCTGCGGTGGTGCGTGGCCCCACCCCGCCCCGCCACCTTTCTGGCAACGGACAGCGGATTCCCCCGCCAGAACCACTCCTCGACCCTCGGCCGCTTGGTTCTCTACCCAGCAGTGACTGGTTGATTTTCATTAGAACCATTTTTGTTCCTTCTACAGACGTGCTCGGTCTGGGACAGTTTTCTGGATCCTCCGGGGCCACAACTCGGAGGACGCTCGAATCTGCTTGGGGGACTTTTCCCCTCACAGGTGGCCGCTAGCCCTGGCGGCAACCTCATTGGCCGGCTCGATTGCCCGCACTTGAATCTTGGGGTCTGAGCTGACCAGCACAGCCTCACACCACACGGGAGAAGGGAGCTGTATCAACTCCGTCCGAGGCGGATCATTTGCGCAGTTCCACAAATTGTGGTCGTATGTGGCCCTTTCACCACATATATGGCAGTTTGGGTCGTACTGGCCAGGGTACATGAGGGCAAGCACTGCCGGATTCAGAAGGGAGCGTGTTTGCAGTCTGCGCCAGGTAACTTCCTGCACTTTTGTTAACGATTTGTGGGGAGGGGGATATGCGCGCCTCTCCAGCCTAAAGTGATGGGAGATGTCATGAAATGAGGTCAACCCATCCCTCGTGAAATTCGGGTCAGAGGGCGCGCTCACTGCCCGGTCAACGAAACCTCAGGCTTGCGCATGAGCTGCCTCGTTCCTCGGATTAGACGAGTGGGTCGGGACCCAGATCAACTCAACTTCTCTAATTGGAAGAGGGGTGTTTTGAAGGATGCGGGGTGAGGTAGATGTGATACGGCCCCCCGCGAAATTGCGAATGGCTGTTTTGGAGTCGCTGAATATAATATCAGCACGCATGTTCACTATTATAGCTAATGCTATTGCCTCTACCTCTGCCATCTCAGAGGTGGTGCTTTCTATCGACGCGGCCGCCAACGCCCCGTTGGCGGCCCGTTCACTGCGACCAGTGCAAACGCTTTTCTCGGGGTTTGCCAGTATTCCGCTGCGTCCACGTATGCCACGTTGTCGTGTTGGCCGTATTTGGTGCGTAGGGCGTGAGCCCTCACTGTGCATCGGCCTTCGTGGTGCGTGGGGTGCATGTTCTTGGGTAAGGGTTTATTCAAAAGATCTTTCCTGAAGTGCGTGGATAACTGTGTTTTCGTGTCCCTCTCTGGGAGCTGTTCGCACATCTTTAGTCTGTATAGGATGGCCCTTCCCGCACTCGTATGAGTGAGTCGCCCGAGCTGGGAAACGAGGTGCGCCTCACACAGCTCCAAGAGTGTGGTGTGAACCCCAAGGGCCAGCAACCTTTCCGTGGACGTACAGTGCAGGAGCCCAAGGGCCGCCTTGTAGGCCTGCCAGATTGTAGCTTCAACCTTGTTCCTTTCCGCAAGCTGCAGTTGCAGGTAAGGGAGAGAGTAGACGATCCTGCTCAGCACGAAAGCCTGCACAAGTCGACATAGATCTTTCTCTTTCATGCCTCGTCTTTTGCTGAAGATCCGTTTGATTAGCCGCACAGTCTGATTGACCGTGGCCGTGAGTCTGTTGATTGTTTCGGTGTTTTTGCAATTGTTCTGTATGTACAGGCCCAGTATGCGTATGGTTTGGACCTCCTTGACCGGGAGTCCTTGCACATACACATTCAGAGAGGTCTGCGGGGCCAGGTTTGTGTTTCTACCGCGTGGCTTGGCCCTAAGAACCAGCAGTTCCGATTTCGAGTGCGAGCATTCAAGGCCCGCTCTCGACGCGTAAGTTTCAATTATGTCAACTGCCTGCTGCAGGGTATCCTCTATTTGGCCGTCATTCCCAGTGATTACCCACAGGGTGATGCCGTCCGCATATAAGGTGTGCTGCAGCCCCGGCAAGGTGGCGAGTTTGGGGGGTAGTGTAATGAGTGCGAGGTTAAAGAGGAAAGGCGAGAGCACCGAGCCTTGTGGCGTGCCTCGGCTTCCCAGAGGAATGGGCTCCGATTTGAGGCCACCTAATGCAAGCTCTGCAGTCCGCTCGGATAGGAATGATCGGAAGTAATTGAATGTCCGTTCTCCCGGGTCTATTTTAAAGAGGCTAGTGAGGATGGCCTCATGCGAGACGTTGCTGAAGGCCTTGTTCAGGTCTAGCCCGAGCACTGCCTTCATCTCGGCTCCGCGTGGAGGGTCCAGCACGTCCTTCTTAAGCTGGAGCATCACGTCCTGTGTGGACAAGCTAGCCCTAAAGCTAATCATTGTGGGAGGAAGTAGGTCGCAGTCTTCCGCATAATTTTGCAACCAGTTAAGGATGACATGCTGCATGTGTTTTCCGATGCAAGACCTGAGGGAGATGGGCCGCAGATTCTCGATCGAGAGTTTCTTTCCCAGTTTGGGGATGAAGGTCACCCGTGCATGCCTCTATTCCTGGGAGATCTCGCCTTCCCTCCAGTAGGTGTTCATTAGGTCTGTCAGAGCTGCAACAGACTTGGTGTCTAGGTTTCTGAGCGTCTTGTTCGACACTCCATCCAGTTCCGCCGCGGAGGTGGTACGGAGCTGACCCAGAGCAAACCAGAGCTCGGCATCTACTATGTCTGCATCTAGTCTCACTGGGGAGGCCCTCGTATGCGGGTAGCTGGTCTGTATGCGACGTGTTCAGGTAGCGTTTTTGCAGTTCGGCGAGTAGCTCTGCATCTGCACCCTGACACTGGTGAATTAGTCTTGTGAGTTGGTCGCGTTGTGTGGATTTTGTGTGTGTTGAGTCGAACAGGTGGAGGAGCACGAGCCATATCTTTTTGCATCCCATCTTCCCATTCATATTATCACAAATTTGGCTCCATTGTTTTTCTTGCAGTTCTAGTGTGTATGTTTCAATTTGGCGCTCGAGTTGCTGATTATTTCCCCTTTATTTTTTCCACCCTTTCTAATGAAACCCCTACTCATTAGCACACAGTCGTAAGGCAACGCATACACTAGGCTTGCCTTAGTTACGCCAAGCAATGCAGTTGAACACAGAGCATTGCATCAACGTAATAAACACCATGTTTGAAAAAAAAAAAAGATGCATGGCCTATGGGTTGTGTGCTTGCTCGCAACCTAAAAGTCCTGGGCTCAATCCCTGCACCTTCGGAGGAATTTTCATTTTCCGTTAATACCAAGGAGACATCATTTGGGATTTTTTATAACCACTTTTGTGGTCCATGATGCCAGGTTTCATTGCCGATGAGCTATACAGTGCTTTTGTATTAAAAGCAAATCAGCACTTTATCAAACCTAATGACAGCAGTACACACTGAATGTGGCCAAAGCTTCAATGCAAGTCAGCTTCAACAAATGCACTGAAAATGTCCAAGCAAACATTGAACCAGACCATGCTGCTCTCATGCAGCCATAAAGTTAAGCCATCTCATGGACAGCTCAAAGGCAGTTGGCTAGAATGAGCCCTGCCTGAAAAGCCGAAATGTGCCCAATTCTCAATGTGACCCCAGTGTACTTGAATGTTTGCCCTCAAAACTTTTACTGTGTCCACACCATTTTTTCCGTCCAATGTTTTTTCAGCACATGCTGATCCTGGTGGTGCTGCTAGTCGTGCAATTATTCCAGAGGCAAAGCTACAGGTATGCAGAGCAAGAAAAGGCTGCCGAAGACTGGAAGGCTCCGCTTTTCAAAAAAGCACAGAAACCGACACAGGAGGCTACTCACAGCAGACACAGGGTCCGAGTGGGCAGGCAGCGTCTTGAGGCACTTGCCCGTCTTGACGTCCCAGATTCGCACACTCTCGTCAAACTGCACAGCGGAGAAAAGCAAGAGGTGAGGCCCTGGAGAGTGGCCAGCCAAACTGCACTTGTGAGAATGGGAAGGAAGCCCACCACACTTCACGTTCATGGTTTCTTTTCTGCTATGCAAACAGTTGCGAAGAATTGGGGAAACTTACTCCTTACAACTGCATTAGTCTCACATTTGTTAGAGCAATGCTTAAGACCATCTTTTGGAGCATGTGTTCTCTTGCGTTACGCTGTAATGCTTACTATTGCTGCTAAAACAAAACCTTCAAGAAACTAGTCAAAGTGCCGCTTATGCTCAAGTCAACTAACACTGAAGGATTCCCAAATAATGATTTCAATGAAAGGCTGCAAAAAAAAATTTACCCACTGCGGTGGTTCAGTGGTTAGGGCGATCAGTTACTGAGGCGGAGTACCCGGGTTCCAATCGCGACGGCAGCGTTTCGATGGAGGCGAAATGCAAAAGGCGCCCATGTGCTGTGCGATGTCAGTGCAAGTTAAAGACCCCCAGATGGTCAAAATTATTCTGGACACCTAGACTACGGCACCTCTTTCTTCCTTTCTTCTTTCACTCCCACCTTCCTCGCTTCCCTTACGGCGCGGTTCGGGTGTCCACCGAGATATGCGAGACAGATACTGCACCATTTCTTCCCCCTCCCCCTAAAAAATAAAACAAAAAAGAAAAACTGGACCTGAGTGAGTCAATGCCAACACTGTATTGCCGAGGCAAATGGTCACCAGCATGTCCCCAAATGATGACCGCCTTCTCTGTGCTAAAACAATCTATAAGTTCTAAATTTGCATCCATATTAAAAAAAAAAAAACTTCATTCGCAAACACGTTTTTTTGCAGGTCTGTATACGAGACAGCCGACGCATTTTGACAGCCGTCTACCAAGTGGACAAGTACCGCCACCTAGGGGGACGTTGTAGAGGCCCACAAAACCAGAGAGAATGAGCTGCAGAGAAGGCAACCTCTGTGAGAAGAGAACAAAAAGTATGAGTCTCACCAATTCATTCAGGATTGTTAGTTTACATTTGCTGCGGCACGCTGGTGAAGCAGGTCAGGCAACCTTGTTCAACGCATGCCTGTCATTTGCCAGTGAACAGGTACGCCCTCAAATGTCCCCCCTTTACACTTTTATCTGTACCCCACTTTCAAGCATACCTCGGTGCCATGAGGGGTAGCTCAATCACGCTCACTCCTTGCCACTCGCACTCACTACCACTCACTCACATTCACACTCATGTCCACTCCAACTCACAGCCACTCACTCACACTCACGTCCACTACTCACAACCACTCACTGACACTCATGTCCACTCACACTCGCAACCACTCACTCTCATCCCCACTCGCACTCACAACCACTCACACTCACTACCACTCACTCACATTCACACTCATGTCCACTCGCACTCACGTCCCACACTCTCAACCACTCACTCACACATTCACACTCATCCACTCGCACTTACGTCACACACTCTCACCCACTCACGCACACTCATCCATTCACTTATGCTCATGACCACTCACTACATTAATGTTCGCTCACCCCTAGCATAGCCTGGGTCGCACAGATGTGGTGGTGAGCCACCCGGTGCTCTGTCTGTCTCTGGCCAATTTTCATAGTTTCTATGCTCGAAGGAAGTGGTCACTTATCACGCATCTAGAATGGTCCGAACCAATGTTACGCACATGTGCTTCCGCGCTTGCCACCAAGACGATAAGTGCCTGTTTCGCGTCAGCTAAGATGCTCAGACACATCCTTGCACAGTTTGCCATGACTATGACGTGGCATGAGTATGCATGAACACCTTGGAGGCAAGTGGTGACTTTGAATACTTTTTGCGGTGTGGGAAATCGAAAGCGTCTTTGAAAACTTCGAGCAAGTTCCTCGCGCAACGGAAAATAGCTGGAATGTGCCCCAAATACAGACTTTCCATGTGGAAAAAGGATCCAAAGGGGAGTGACCATTATCAATCCCTTTACAACAGCCTCTTGGGCTTACTTTGCGGCATAATTAAGAGTAGGGCTGGCTTCATCTAGCCAGAGCAGGTATGCATGACCAGTATGTGGAGAAGCCTGCATTGCAGCATGTTGTCTGCGATGCACATAATCCCAGTCTGAGGGAGGCTTAAGAAATCAGCGTGACGTCCTCGTGCGTGCGGAGCCCACCTGCATAGGCATAGGCAGTGCGCTAACACTGCACCTAGTTATTCTCCTGTAGTCCGCTGCGTTGGTGGTCGAGGAAACGCCATTCACGGAAGAATACATATGCAGCTAACTTGAGAGCCATTTTTCAGTGCACGCCCTTCTGAAACGGATGTTGCTGAGAAAAAACCCTATCCAGAAGTTTTTAAGGGAAATCATATACCACCTGGTTCTAAGGATTCCTCATGCTATCATGGGGTAGAATTGCTGAAATCGAAGCACGCAAACAGAACTTATTCCATTTACAATAGTGAAAACTCCAAGATAAAACAGAATCTCATTTCACACGCCCATTTCACTTGCCCAGTGGCGAATATTGGGCCCCACAAATAAGAAACAAGCCTTGCCCACATGCAGCGAAAGCATTTATGCATTTGTTGACTTGGCAGGGCAGCTGCATTCTGCGTACATGATGCAGACGGGAGCCTTTTCATGACCCTAAAAAAAGACTTTTTCGTGCTCTGGAGAAGAGCGTGGGGGAGCTTAATCCTCAGCTCTTTCCTGTTGTATGAGTAGTTTAGTATCCAAATGCCAGTACCCTTCGACCTATTTATGAAAAGTTCCCCTGTGTCTGTCCCCCTCCTGCAACTCCTTTCTACCGCCGCCCCCACCCTCCTGCTCTCTTTTCTTCACATTTTTGGCTATGGGGTCCGTTGGATGGTTTTCCTTCGCTGCCTTCTCAGTATCGGCAGTTTGAACAGCAGCGCTCAATTGCGGGATACTTTTAGGCGAAACAAAAAATGTCTCACCAGCTTGATTCTTATTAGCTTTCATTCGCTAGTACTGCTTTTCTTTTCTAGTCTTTTTTCTACCGAAAATGTGACAATACTGACAGACAGTATATTTTAGATCCCTTTCCTGATTCGAACTGTACGTCCAACCAATCAGAAAGGGCGAGGCCAATTTGGTGGCCACCTCATACCCACTGCCGAATATCGCCGCAACGTTTCGTCACCATCGACACAAAACAAGCATTTCTGGAGCAGATTATAATATCAAATATTACCACTTCAGCTATCTCCTCAGCACCACGGCATCACCATTTCTGATTATGCATGCAAGAAATAAAAATCACATGCCTGATTTGCGACGGAGGGCTCCTTGAACTATATGATAGAAACAAGAACCTCTGGTGTCACTAAAAGTGCGCTTGGTTTTCGCATCGTTTCCGGGCTTCGGCCACGCTTGTGCAGTTCAAGAGCCGGGTCAAGTAGATCAGGTTCTCCATGTAAGCAATTGAAGGCTTTACCGGTCCCGGATCCGATCCAATAACAAAATTAATACGACCAGAGCAGAGCTCTACAATGCATACACCCGGGCACAGAAAAAACCTACACGTCCACTGCAGTGCTCAAGATCAAACCTTACACTAGTTATTGCTGAGAAGCAGGCAGTCATGGTTTCAGCAGCAAGTATCGGAACTCTGCGCAGATGAGCTCGACCCGTGTAGTAGTCATGGCACGAGAGCTCTACCTTTCTAGCAGTGGCAATGTGAAATTCCATCAAAAGATCTGGCACAACCCGTAGCAGCTCATTGCACCAGCGAATTTCTTGGGCCCATGCCAGCGGTGAACTAGTAAGGCAAACAGCAACGAAAGATTGCTATTCTCACGCCAGTCTAATCCTCTGCTTTGGGCATCCAAAGACACCGGTATGATGTCTTATGCTGTCTCGAGCACGCTTGGCAGTGAATATTTGCTTGGCTCAGCTGTCAAATAGCTAAGCAGATACCATCGGCGCGAAACACAAGTGGCAAACTTCTCTGTCGCGTCCACCCACCACTCACGTCGACTCACATCCACTCATCACTCATGTCCACTCACCACTCATGTCTACTGACACTCATCTCCACTCACTCGCACTCATGACCACTCATGACCAGCCACGCGTCCTCCGATTAGAGAGATTTAGCATAGTGCAATCTGCTTCTGTGGGGTGCCACTGCAAATGCACAGGCGCAGATTGCTCTATGGACACCACAAGGCGCGAAGCGCCGGCCAGCTGTTTGCACACCTGCCCCCCCATCGGAACCAATCAGCACACGCACACTGGATCGCGCCATGCTAAATGCCTCTACTGATGCATGCTGCCGTACCGTAGACACTTAGCAGGTACAGGTCTGGATGCCACGCTTCAGCCTGCTCGCGTGTTGCCGCGAGCATGCATAGCCCGGCTCCAGAATACTCATGAGAACACAGTCATGTGGCGTGGAGTCAAGGCTTTGGTTGCCCGCGTGCCATGGTGCCATCCCAGAGGAGGGGAGGTATGCTGAACCGAAACCACGCGCAGCAAGAGTTCCAGAAACATTATTCGCTCAAGACAAATACTTCGAGATCTCGAGTACCAAACATTCGGGTCGAATCAAACATTATTCGACTGAATATTAGAAATGATCAAATATTTGCACATGCTTATGCCATCCAACTACAAGGCTAACATAAGGGTCTGCTTCCAAAGCAGTATAGACACCCGATAACATAAAGGTCTGCTTCCAAAGCTTTCAAAGAGTATAGACACCAGAGTTTTGGGTGCACGTTTTCTTGTTTGTAATGATGCGTAATGCATTATTATACACCAATTACCGCATGGTATTCTCCTACGACTGCTCAATAATTTGTAATCAAATTTCTTTCTTGTGCTGTTTCAGTTTCAGTCTCAACAGCCGACCGATGACTCTGACATCAAAGTGCGGTTACAGGTCACGTGAGGCATGACACAACTGCAACGTAATCGCTGTTGCTACATTCATTGCCACTCCAGCTCGTGAGGAAGGCTGGCTTCAGCACTGTAGTGAGTTAAAACGATGAAGCAGCGATTATATAGACTTTTTTCCATGCGTCACTTGACACATAACCACAGTTTGATGTCACAGCTATCGTTCGGCTGTTGAAGCCGAAACTGTAACAGCACGACAGAAAAATTCGATTATAAATTATTTAGCGGTCGTAGGTGAATACCACATTGTGATTCATGCATAGTAGTGTCTTCCGCATCATTACAGAGAAAACATGGCCCAAAAATTAGGTACTTATACTCCTTTAATGCAGCTGTAATTGTGCACAGGAGCATCAGCAACAACCACACTCTGCACACATCAACTTTCATTCCTGTCAGACATACCTGCTGGTTCAGCAAAGGTGAACCATGATTTTTAATAACAGGCTTTGGAGATATCCGAGACAGCTTCTGCAACATTTTAATACCAGTGTTGGTGGACAGCAGAAAACAGGTGAATCATGCTAACTAGTAGACTGGTTAACCAATTTCGAATAGCTAACTTTAAAACTATTACGGTTAGGTGCTTGATAGCATTTGGAGATTTGTAGCCAGCCGTTAGTGATAGCCATGTCACCTTTTTGTAATTTCCAAGACGCAGTTTCCCTCAGTGCTGTGGCTGGACAAATTTCACCTGCTGTACGCCCTTCTCGAAAAAGCCGTGGCGCGAAGCGACCTCCATCCCCATATGTCACTCTATGGCGTACGTCACATCACCTTCTCTGTCTCACCCGCCCTGTGATGCTTGCCACACTTGCTGCTCCAAACCACCAAAAAGATAAGGTCACGTGACACAAGTGCCGTGAGTGACATGCAGTGATTGGTGTCGCCTCGTGGCGCGCTTTTCAAAAAGGACACGTGACGGCAAAAATTTGTTGTGCCGTGGCACCCAAGGTAATCACCTTTTCGAAATTCTAAAAATTGATACGGCTGTTACTAACGGCCCTCTAAAAACTTCCAACTGCAACTAAGCCCCTAACTGTAACAGTTAAAAAGTGAGCTATTAGAAATTAGTTAACTAGCTTACTAGTTAACATGACCCACCCGCTTTTTGATGTCCACCAATACTGATACCACAACATCACTGAAGCCTTTTTAATGTCTCAAAAAGCCTCTTTTTAAAAATTCTGATTCGCCGTTGCTCAAACAACTGGTATAACAGCATGCAGTGTCATGAAGGAAAGTTCCCTCTGCTGCTATTCCGTGAGTGCAAGTAGTAAAAGAAGCATTTCCAGGACTGGTCTTGCCCTTTAATGACTTACTTATGCAGTGGAAACACTGCTTGCTAGAACTCAACTGCAATGCGTTTTCTTTTTCTAGTAACTGAACACAATAGCATTTCATGTGTTTGTGTTCCTGTACAACACACTTCAACTCCAACCTTAACCCAGGGAACCAAATGCTTCCCAAACTTCTTTGCACGTGTCCTCTTAACACTGTGAACAGCTACAAGCTGCTGCACCTGGAGATTAGCCAAGACCCCATTCGTCTGAGCACGGCGGCCATGCTCATCCAGTTGCTTGACAGGGTTCGTACAAGCTATACAGAAAAAAATTCAAGGATATTCAAGGACTTTCAAGGCCCTTCTAGGAGGTTTTCAAGGACTTGCTACGAGGCTGTATTTCGTAGTTTCGAAACACAAAAGTATTTTCAAAAAATAAATATCTTTATTGCACTCAATGTAAAATAACATATCTGTCAAGACACACCAAGGAAAGTTCAAGAGACCTCCTGAAGCTTTGCCTCAATCTCTTTGTTCAGGTTTAACAATTGCTCAGCCTTAGCCTTTGCTGCTTTTCTCATAGAATTTGATTTGATTATGTAAGTGAGGTCATTGGCTGCTTCCGCCTTTTCAGCATAGTCGTCTGCTGATGCAGTCAGATCGCTAATAGCTGCTTCCAGTATCTTCCTTTTTTTATTGAGGCTGTCAAGCTGGTCCTCAGCACAGCGCTTTTTTGACTGCTTGACACGTTCTTGTTCCAGCCTTTTCTGGGCTTCCAAGTAAGCACTATAATGATGCCTTGCAGCTGATACCGCCTTCCTCAAATCTTTTGTGATGACAATGTTAAAGATACCACCTGCTTTTTCCACTGCATCGCACACAATTCGTTGCGAGATGTAAGAGAGGCCTTTCAAGTTCTCTACAGAGATCTGTCGGTTTATGCTAAAGCCTCTCTCAACAGTTGCCTGACCATGGCTTAGCACAAGCAAAGATTTTACAACTTTCCACAGCTCTGCATAAGAAGCATTGAACTGCAGAAGTTCACTAAAAAAGGTGTCCAGACTGGTGGCTTTCTCGAAAAGTCGCAGTTGATGTTTTTCTTGCAACAGCTCCGTGTACTCTGCAAGTACAGAGTCTCGATGCTGATCTGTCAGCCTCCCTGCCGCAATGAGTGCTTCCAACACTTTCTTGAGGCCTGTTAGGCACTCATTAGGCCTGCAGCACATTTGTCGAGGGTCAAGCGAGGAAAGGCCTCTAACCACTGGGAACCTCAAGGGGCTCTTCTCAAGGACCTTCTTCGTCACTGCTACTAGGAACTGCTTACATTCCATCTTGAACTGAAATATATCCTTTGCACTTGCATTGCTCTTCTTCAGGATTTGTTCGACTGTGTGACCAACATCCACTTTTTCCAGTGGTGTATGATTCTTTGGGTCCTCTATATCAATTTGCAGCATGCCAGTGATCCCCGTTGCTGAAGACAATGTAGAACACTTGATAAATTTTGTCATTAACTTTCTGACTATCGTCTCCAAGTCTCTTGCCAGAAGAAATAACATCGGTTTGTCAGTTTGGAATTCCATTAGGAATGGCTTCAGTGTGGCAGCAACACTAAGAGCAAAATTCAGCTTTGCCACTACTAATGTGTCCTGAATGAATTCAACAATGTTCTGAAAAGACACACACTTTGGCAGACTCACTTGCTTCTTCCTTGCGGATTCCACAAACTTCTTCACATCACTCCAGAGTTCCAGAGCTCTTTCGATGACAGCCACATTCTCAACCCATCGATGGGCAACATATTTCAGAGGAAATACTGCCTTCCCAGTGAGTGCTGAAAAATCATGCCTCCTTGCAGGGGCATCCTCAAACAGTGCACTCAGACTGGACAAAAGGGTGTCGAGTCCCCACTTGCTCGCTATGACGCCTGCCTTGTAAGCATTGTGCACAGTGTGGAGGCTGCAAGTACCCAAGTCAAGACAGTGGACTTGAAAGTTCTCCTGCAGGTGAGATTGCAGCATCTTGAAAAACTTCAGGTTCACGTTGGGTCCGTCCATTGAGATTTGAAGAATCTTCGCCAGTGGCAACGGTTCTAGTGCACTCAAAAGTTGGTCTTTAATATCCTCAGCCGTTGCGTGCCCCATGAAAACAGATGTGTAGTACTTCGTTACCACCTTTCTGGACGCGTCCCAAAATCTTATGTGCACGTCCATTTGCTTCTCTTGAAGGCATTCGTTAGCAGACTCATCAAAAAGTACGACATAGTTCTCGCACCGCTCTATATCTCGTTGCAGCGATGACAGAAAAAAAGGTCTGAGGCCGTGGCAGGTTATGTAAGCACATTTCTTCTCGCCACATGAGAAGCCTTTAGCGATCTCGCTATCAGGAAACATGCGTTTAAACAACTCGCCTACTTCCGACGACGATCTGTAGGAGCAGTGGGATGTGACTAACTTCAGCGTCCATAAAATTTCCGCATCTGTCACCAGCTCGTTTACCTTGCACGCGATATTGACGTCAGACGACTGCGATGGAGTATCTACGGGTCGCGCGCTCGCGCTAGCGGAAAAATACTCGCACACCGAACCTGCCGCTGCTCTCTTCATACAGGCACTGTGCTTTGCACTCTTCATGTGGCTTTTCAGTGCAGACTCGCCCATAGTAACCAGGTCGAAGCACTTCCCGCAAGGCTTGCATTTTGCTCGATGTGGATTCGTAGCATCTGGTGCCACCCAATCCTTGTAGGCGCTGTTACTGAGCCACGTGCTCTGAAATTTGCACTTTCCGGGCATTTCTGGGGATCGCGGGATTGCTGCAGTCACACGCAGAGAACTGTCTGAACGCACGGCTGCACAGAGTAAACATCAGCGTACGCACGTGCAACGCAAAACCACGAGACGCCGAACCAACGGCCGGTGATGTCGATGGCGATACGGCCGTTCACTTTTGAACGGGCGATCACGCCACCTCAATGTGGCCAGCTGTCTATCGGGCTCCACCAAATTTGTTAAAATTTCAAGAAATTTCGTGTAACGGTCAGTAGAAAACTATGCGCTGAGAAAATAATCATTTTCCCACTTTATGCACGGGTTTCGCACCGATTTTTCTTTGTGTATATCGCGATTTCCATCTCGCACAGGAAATTTCAAGGACTTTCAAGGGTTAAAAAAAAATTAAGCACTTTCAAGGGCCTTGAAAACGCAATTTTCAAATTCAAGGGTTTTCAAGGGTTTCAAGGACCTGTGCGCACCCTGCTTGAGCATGGCCATCGTGACACAAGCAAACATGCAACCACCAAGAAAACAGAGGCTTTCTGGGGAGTACTCCACAAAGCCCTCGTTCACAATGGCCCAAAATTCAACATTGTAGAACACAGGATAGAGACCTCTCTGGTGCTGTACCCACAGGCATGCCTTTAGCCACATTTGGCAGTCTGCACCAGTCTGCAAGAGTTCATTCTGAAGGCCTTGTTGCCCAGCCCACGTCCCTCCCAACATGGATTCAACCACAGAGTAAGAACCACAGAGTAAGACAGAGAGGAACGCCGACTTGGGTGCGCCGCAATGCAGTCAACAGGCACGATGATGCCACGCCAACATCCCACACTCAGCGTTGCACTGTGCTCTTTCCTATCACTCCCCTTAGTTCCCCAACATGGCTTTGTACACGCCTTTCTCCTTTCACTACCCTCCTCAAAGGCAAGGCCTTGTCAACGTGCTGTTTGTCGGGGCAACCAGCAGGCAAAGAGGATAAGATGGAGAGAAAAAATAAACATTTCCTGTGCAAAAGGAGACCAAAGCAGAACACCACCTTTTTGCACCATATGCCTTACAGCGGGCTTTGCACAATTAATGTCCAATAAATGACGCTGCAAGCGCTCCTTGCTTTATGCCGTGTCATCTATGTGCCCCTGTCTAGATGATTCAACAGGGCCACACAGATGGGACAGACATGAAACGCGTTGTCTGCCTGCGAAGCGTGCAGATCCTGAAGACGAAGTGACGCAATAACAGAGCTGCAGCAAGCAGACAAAACATGACACATGCGCACACTTGCAGAAGAAAGGAGGGAAGCCATCCAGAACCTTTCAAATGCTGCGGCAAGTCGGGTGCATTCTACCAGAGCCAAAGACCAAATTCAGGTGCCATGTACTGGATGTACCACCAAACTTTCTCCAGTGAAGTACTGAGAAACCCTTATATCAGAGGAGTCGGCGCTCCTGTCTATCATACTCCATGGATCCAGCCACTGCAACCAATCTTTCTTGCTATAGTGGTACAAAGCAGACGCAGTTTTGTGGACGCAAAAGTTCATGAGCTGCTGCGGCCCAAGCTTGATGTTAGGCCACTGATACTAACCGAGCCTGAGACGATGAGGTTTGACTGCGGGTTGAAGTTGCAGCAGAACACATAGTTACTGTGGCCCTTGAGAGTCTTGAGGCATTTGCCCTGCATAAGAAGGATGCACCGCAACAATCAGTGCTCTGCTGTCAAAAGCACATAGCATTCAGGAATTCCACACTGTCTTCAATATACGCTTAAGGAGACCATAATATGTTAAAAATTGAAGGTAAACAAGGCAGCACACAAAAACAAATTCAAAACGTTAAAAAGGGATCAATGTTTCCACATCACACAACTAAGCTTAAAACGAAAAGAAAAATATTTCTCTACCAACAGAAACATATCAAGCCAGGCACTCGAAATGACTGCAGTAAACGTTTTTACAATAGAGACCTTGGTGTTTTACAGTAGCAATGGTATACAGTCATGCCTTGTTAATATGGACACTTTGGTTCCCGAACAAAACTGCCCATAAAGTGAGTCATCCGTAATAAAGAATCGCGAGGAAAAAACAAAAACAAAACATGATATGATTAACCCTTTCGCTGTCGGGTGTTTCTGCCCGTGACGCACCCCCAATGTCGCACGCTTCCGGGATGATGGTCCCGCTGTTTCAACATCAGAATCTGACGATGCGGAACTCGCCTCTTCCTCGGATGAGACGCTGTCTGAGTCCGAATCCGAGCTCGGCTCGTATTCAGAATCGGAAGAGCCACCGCTTCAATGCGCAGAGGAAGGTCACGCGCGGTCAGCCATATCCGAAAGTAACCGCGCGCAGCGGGGGTGCGCTTTCAGTGGCCCGCAAAACGGAGAGAAATGGGGCCCTGTGTAATAAAGTTGAGAGAGGGAGATGGAAAAAGGCTAAAACAAAGTTAGAGGAGCTTTACGTTTGCTGCTGCCAGCCGCAAGCGAGGGTGCGACGAGAGAGCGAAAGCAACGATCGAGTCTTGTGTCGGTTTCTTTTACTCTCGGAGTGGCAACGGCGCGCGCCCTTGAACTTGAAGCGCCGTAGCTCACACGCTGACAGAAGAAAAATAAAAACCTGCAAAACAGCGGCAGATGGCAGAACAACCCTTGGACCCATAACCACACGGGCGCGCGTCATGATCCGGCGAACGCGGAGCGACCGCGCCACTCAGCAAAGAGAGAGGGGTAGGATGGCAGTCGCTCCGTACTCTTCAATACACGAACCAAAACAGTAAGGGGCGAAAATACGAACTTGTAGAAAGATTCAACAGATGGCGCGGCTAGTCCAAGAGCGTCAGCTTTGCGCTCAAGCGCGAAATTTCGAACGCACGATAGAGAACGTACCGGTACGTCAGTGACACTGTGGGGGGGAAACGTGAAAACGTACCGGTACGTCCGTGACAGCGAAAGGGTTAAGAACTGCTTCTGTACATACTGGTGTCCAGTGAGGTTGAACTTGGAGATGTTTTTGGAGCTACAGACCTATTATCCTGATTGCGATTTGGCTTGACACAACGTCGTGCAACCTTATGCACCTAGTGGTCTATGATATGCATGAAGGCGTCTCGTGGCTAAATGACCTAACTACTACTACGACTGCTCACATCTCACGGACCGCTACTGTATGTCAGTACACAGTCGGTCGACGACTGCTGAATGCAGCTTTCTAGGTGGCATAATCTGGAGAGAGAGTTTTCATCACAGCCATTCATGCAATATGAAAAATAGTGAGGCGTGGGGAAACTTTGTACTGTAAACTATGAAACCACCCAAGAAAATGGGCACCACTCAGCCATTCGTGCTTTTTCATTGCATTCCTTTGATATCCTACGTTCAAAATGCAGAAATCAAAACACCTCGTTAAGGCAGTAGGGATTTTGTTTTTATCTCCATCCGCATTACCGAGACAAAAATAAATTGGCCCTATTGGGCACTGTGCATTTTCCACCTCTCCACTGTGTGGACAGCAAGTTTCCATATCAACAACCTGGAAATACATTGAAAAAGTTTGGTCCCCAGAAAAACTCCATAATTCGAGTCGTCCATATTAACGAGGCACGACTGCAGTTCCATTGTATGCGTCTTCATCTGCTCATTTTGCAAGCACAACAACTTTTAAGTGCCCAAAATACGCTCGTTCTTCACACAGTGATTTAGTGTGAAAGGAAGGAACTATAACTGAGGCCCTGAGAGCTCTGTCCAGTATTGGCAGTCTTGGTATGCTCCTAGGAAAACGCTGAAAATCTGAAACCTTTGCCTCCACGGGATATTAATGAGCACCAGAAGGGGACTAGCGGACAATTCTCTTCACCATCGCAAAGCAGCCTTGACAACCCCCGCCTGCACTCGGCTGCGGCTTCACCACTGCCTTGTACAAAACAAAGGAGGGCACCCAGAGTGCACACTTACACTACTGACTTCCCAGATCTTGAGCGTCTTGTCGTCCGAGGCGCTCACCAGAAGCCTGCTGTCCGTTGACCACGCCACATCCGAGATGCCCTGCATGCACCACAGGAGTTTTCCCGTTTATGATCAACTGCACACAAGCTGCAGTCTGATCAGCGAACACTGCCCTCCATGCGAACTCAACGCACGGCAGGGACGGATGCACAAAAAAATTGGAGAGCACTGTAGTCTGCAGCATTGGAGAAATGCGGAAACGTGGGAAACTTTTTTTTTTGCAAGTCATCGTCACGTGACACTTATCATGTGACCCTTGAATGACGTCAGCAACTTTTTTTGTAAGTCATCGTTGTCAAACATCAGTACACATCCCCAACACACTTTACAGTCATACACACCACAATGCCTTCACTTTGTGAACCTCTAACACGCAATGGCTGACTAACACATTTATATTAACCACTCTTGAAATTAACTTCATTGTCTTGGACATGCTGTAGTAGCAATCATGCGCTTCTGGAGAAGCTGGTGTTAGTTGTTTTTGTATCGCTCGCAACAATGGTATCATGCTTGCTGCAGTGTTTTGTAGCCCAGCCTGTCTTTCTTTCTGCAAGTTGCACATATTTTAAAGGCTTCATGTTTTCAGGTAAGATACTGCAACGATTTTTATCCCCAGCGCATTGCTGTGTGCACTATGCGTCAGAGAGTGTACACAGCCCCGCTCGGAGGCCCTAGGGATCTTGATAGCATCCCACAATGCTCCGTCAACTCGAGATACTACTGACTATGGCCATGGGAGCTGGCCTTGTAGCAGCACACAACTGACCTTTGAGTCGATAAGACTATCCTTTGAAAAACCTTCAAAATGACTGCACGACAGGGATAGAAGGTTTAAAAAAAAATAAGAACAGTTTTTCGAAATACACTACTACAACAATGACATACTAGACAGCACTAGCGCACAAGAAGAACAAAACACAGTGTGCTCACTAAGCTCTCGTGTTGTCAGCAATTGCATGCTTTCCAGTTTTCAAATGGCATACCGGAGCTGATTTCCAAGCTTCCAAACACTATAAGCTTATTAGTGTTTCCTTGCAAGTACACAGTTCACAAACGAAACTTGTGCAGTGCAGTCCTTTATGACAAATGATTAAAATTTTCAAAGGCTAAGTGCATAACACTCCAATATTTCATGTCTAAATGCTCTGAATAACTCTGCCTGAATTACCTCCAATGTGCCTAGAAAAAAAAAAAAGGATAACCCTCTGACTCCGGTCAAAAACACTGTGATGCAGTCACAGTGGAATGTTGCCTTAAGTTATTTCATGCACTTGTAGCAGAAACATGTAGAATCATGTCAGAGGTGTGCAAGTGACTCTGCAGCGTGCAATTCAGGTTGAAGTACGACGTGCCAGTCATACCTGGATACGGCCTCCCTTTGGGGTGCCGTTCAAATTAACCGGTGCAAGATGCATAGCATCCGAACTATACAAAGTTTCTGATGCCATAAACTTGCTTGGGCATTGGCTGGGACTGCAATGGCAGTCGAATTATCCAGATTTCCGAATTAACAGGGGCCAAATTAACAAGCTTCTGCTTCATTACTAGGAAGCACCATCATGAGAGAAAATTATATCAGAGTAGGAACTGAGGTCTACTTCACACAAAATAAAGATGCAATTTCCCTAAAATACAGCTATAATAATGGCAATGCAGACAGAGGTTTCAGCATGCCAGTAAATACAAAACGTATTTCACATGAGCACAGCTGCTGACAGCACCTCATTACGTTGCACTTCTCAAAGAAATTGAGCAGACAAGGGTAGGGAAATGAGGGGGCTTGTTAGGATGTAAATGTATGAAAGAGACCAACAGTCCTAGAAACCAAGGAAACCATAGGAGAGTTTTTTTCTTCTTCTATTTTCTATAAAATTATTTTCTATCTAAAATACTTATATAACTGACTTCGCCTTCCAACCAACCCCACCATTAAAAAAAAAAAACTGGTTCCACACACTCACATCACCGCGAGAGTGAAATGAGAATTGGATGCCCCACGAGAACAGATTTGATGGCACTATTTTGTTTGCGTGCATTTTGAATGCTCCTGAGTAACTTCCGTTCACATACTATCGCACTAAGTATGGTTTGCAACACGCAAGTGGGGGCCGGAGCACACTGTGAGGCACAGTTGTGGCACTGTTGTGCGACGTGCCTCACAACAAAATGGAGAATTCTGCCATTGCACAGCTAAGCCCCGAGCTTTCCCCCCTGCTTTCTTATTATGCTTTCTATTACAAAAAAAAAAGTTTGCCAATTTTGTTTTGTTCTGCTGGGTTTAATGGTGCATAAGCATCTATAGCAACCATGCGCCAAACACAGGGTATTGAAAATTCTTTTGTGCAGGATTTCATAAAAGTGTAAAACAACGGTGGGGTAAATGGTGGTGGTAGTGGTTTATTTAAAAAAATAAAAAAGTGAAGCAAAAGAGTGTTGCCGGCCAGGTTACCTCAGCAGCCATCCTTGGCTGGCAAGGGTTTCGAGGCTTCCAATCAATGAAACAGACACCTCAGCCTTCTTCTCAGGATTGAGAAAGTGTTTTTCTCATGTGTGTTTCATGTGTTTTCTGGCACTGTATGTCTGGTTAAATCACTTGAAAACTAACTATTAAGCGCATTTGTCCACACGGACAAAAAACTAAAAACTGCTTCCAGCGTTGCATTCTTCACACATTGGAGTATCTACCGCATATAAAAATTAAATTTCTGGTGGCCCATTTTTTTTCTATTGTTTAAACAGACAATGGCATGATATATATTAATATCTCAGGAACTAATTGGCCTAGAAATAAACAAATTGCATATTTGAAATCAGCAGAAACAACTGAATAAGTCTGTGCCGTTTCATTGCATTTGGTGTGTACATAAAAAAAAATGCTCTAAGACCCATGTCCCCCCTTAAAGAGCCTAAAAAGTTAGTTGCTACAACACTGTAATGCTGGGAAAGAAATTTTAGAAATGGCTAGTATTAATACCTTTAAAGAAGGTCGAGTAACCTCAGTGGCCATCCTTCTATCTGTAAGGGAGGGTTCACTGGTTTCGACATAGAGACTGTTTATGGGGGATATTCTGTATGCGCCAGTTGAGAGACGTAAACCAAGGTTGTGTACGGTGTCCAGTCGTTTTAGGTATGATGGTCTCGCAGATCCATACACGATGCACCCATAATCTAAGCAGGATCGCACTAGAGCACGATAAATATGCAAAAGGCATGTCCTATCAGACCCCCACCGTTTCTGCGAATGCACATTTATGACATTTCAGGATCAGGAAGCTTCTTTCTTCAGGTTGTTTATGTGTGGACTGAACATGAGCTTTTTATCAAAAATTATACTATAAATTTCTGTTGTTCATTTACTGGTAATTCGGTTTCCCTTAGCTGGAGGGTGGGCCTCGTTTGAGAAGGGACTTGACAGCCACTGTTTTCTGAGGAGAGAACTGAAATCCATTTCTGTCTTCCCATGTCGCTAGTTTATTGTACTTGTCTCTCGCACGTTGACATGTTTGTTGGCATGCAGGCTATCTGAAGATCATCAACATAAACTGAGTACATAATTGATTTTGGGATTACTTTGGCTAAGTAAGGAATTCATTTTCACGACAAAAAGTGTTGTACTTAAAAGACACCCCTGAGGTACCCCATTATCTTCAACGAAGTTCTTTGAGAGCGTTGAACCTAGGCGTGCATGAAAGGAACAACGGTTGGATAGGAAGTCATTCAGGCAGTTCAACATCCTTCCAAGGATGCCAAGTTTTGCTAGGTCACAGAGTATCCTGAAACTCCAAACTGTGTCATACGCCTTTTCGAGATCGAAGAAGACGGCAAGACAGTGCTGTTTATGTATGAAAGCACCTCGGAGAGCATTTTCGAGGTGAACTAAATGGTCTGTTGTCGAACATGCATTTTTAAAACCACACTGATGAATGTCTAGAAGTTCATGAGATTCAAGCACGAAGGCTAGCCTTACATTCAAAGCACTTTCAAAAGAATTGGCCAGGCAGCTGGCAAGAGCTATTGGTCTATAACTGCCAAGGGATGTTGGTTGCTTTCCGGGTTTCAGGAATAGGACTATAATGGCTTTTTTCCAAGCTTCAGGAGTTTTTCCTAGTGTCCAAATTTTGTTAAAAAATTTCAAAAGTGCTTCTACAGAAGGCTGGGAAAGATGTCTCAGCATTACATAATGCATTTCATCAGGGGCTGGGGCAGTCTGTTTGCCGGCAAATAAGACTGTTTATTTCTTGGACTGTGATTAGTCTACTGAACGGTTCATTTGTGCAGCCACTTGTTGGAAGTTTTTGTTTCTCAGCTGTGTTTTTGTACTTCAAAAATGATTCTTTGTAGTTTGAAGAACTTGAAACACTTGAGAAATGTTCATTTAGGATGTCTGCTTGTTCTTCTATGTTTTTTTTTTGTACTAGGACCTGTAAGAAAAGGAATCGTGAAGGGGGAGAAGTTGCCGTTTAATTTACAAACTTCCTCCCATATTTTTTTGGAGGTTATTGAACTGTTTATGGATGATATGTAGTTTTTCCAGAACGCTTTCTCAGAATTCCGACCGATACGCCGTGCATTAGCTCTTGCCTTCTTAAAGTTAATAAGATTTTCGTGTCTTGAGTACCGGCGAAACATTCCCCAGGCTTTATTCTGCTTCTTTTTCGCTTCTGTACATTCTTTGTTATACCACACCTTGAGGTATAAGAGGACGAAGACGCTGCTTGTTCTGTTGTCTCCTCACCTCCATCATTTGACTAGGTCTCGTCTATTTTCAGCTGAGGCCAGCGGTCCCAGCTGTTCCAGCGGCCACCGCTGCCGGTTCCTGCGGCCGGCCGGCGGTTTTTCGACCGTTTCTGCAGCTTGGGAATGTGCACCCATTGCCCTGCGGTGCACCCATTGCCCTCACCGGGAAAACACTCGGTTTGTCCGGCCTGTGGCGCTGGGAGACTCAGGTGGGCCATTTCATCACCCTCCCGCGCGCGGTCCTCGCCGGCTTCCTTTTCTGGGGTGCTGGCCTTTTTTGGCTGCGTTTTTCGTGACGCTCGGTCTCTGGGCCTCGCGCTGAGGCTTAGCCCTAGCAAGGCGTAGGGCCGGCCCCCCCTGGGTCCCCGGTGTTTGCAATTCTCCACCGAAGTTTTTGTTTAGAAAAAGGACACTCCATGTGTCGATGGATCTGTACGAACAGGCCTGGGGTGCAGCCTGACCTCGGTGAATAGAACCGACAACCCACTTCCTCACCAGAGCAGGATCTGGCCACCCTGATGTGGTACTTGCCCGCAACCTTCCAAGAACAACACAATTAACCCTCGGCCCTCAGTCCCCAGTGGCTGCGGAGCACCTGACCGGGGCGGCGGTCAGACCTGTGGGGCAGCGTAGGGTGCTAAGAATCCCTGGCTCCTGACAGGCCGCCATTGGAAACTGAACTTGGCAACGTTTCACGCAAGAACCTTATCCAGTGAGGCTAGTTTAGCAGTGCTGTTGGAAGAATTGGCGAGTATTAATTTGGATGTCATAGGGCTTAGTGAGGTTAGGAGGACAGATGAGGCGTATGCAGTACTAAAGGGCGAGCATGTACTGTGCTATCGTGGATTAGCAGACAGACGAGAACTAGGCGTGGGATTCCTCATCAATCAGGATATAGCTGGCAACATCGAGGAGTTTTATAGCATTAACGAGAGGGTGGCAGCTATAGTAATTAGGCTTATGAAGAGGTATAAGCTGAAGGTGGTGCAGGCGTATGCGCCTACATCAAGCCATGATGACCAGATCGTTGAAACCTTCTATGAAGACGTGGAATCGGCGATGATCAAAGTAAAATCACAGTACACTGTACTGATGGGCAACTTCAATGCAAAGGTAGGCAAGAAGCAAGCTGGAGACCAGGCAGTAGGTGACTATGGCATAGGTTCTAGGAATAGCAGGGGAGAGTTATTAGAAGAGTTCGCAGATAAAAATAATTTATGGATCATGAATACCTTCTTCCGCAAAAGAGCCAACAGGAAGTGGACGTGGAAGAGCCCCAATGGTGAGACTAAAAATGAAATAGACTTCATACTGTGCGCTCAGCCTGGCATCATAGAGGATGTCGAGGTCCTCGGAAGGGTCCAGCGACCACAGAATGGTAAGGTCTTGCATTAGCTTAGATTTGAAAAGGGAACGCAGGAAATTAGTGAAGCGGAAGTCTATTAACGAGTTAGCATTAAGAGGGAAAGTAGAGGCATTCAAGATTTTGCTGCAGAACAGATTTTCCGCTTTAACTGAAGATGACGACCATAATGCTGAAACAATGAGCGATCGTCTCACAGATATCATTACGGAGTGCGCCGTAGAAGTAGGCGGTAGGATGGTACGACAAGATACCGGGAAGCTGTCTCAGGTGACTAAAGATCTGATTAAGAAACGGCAAAGCATGAGGACGTCTAACTCCATAGATAGAATAGAACTAGTAGAGCTGTCGAAGTTAATAAATAAGCGCAAGCTAGCCGACATCAGGAAGATTAACATGGAGAAAATCAAGCATGCTCTAAAGAGCGGGGGTAGCCTAAAAGCAGCGAAGAGAAAACTAAGCATAGGTAAAAACGAGATGCATGCGATAAGAGACAAAGAGGGCAATGTCATTAGCAATATGGATAAGATAGTTAAAAGTAGCGAAAGAATTTTACACAAATCTCTACAGTAGCGATTGCTATCAGAATGTTACTGAGAGAGGCAGTGGAACACAGCAATGGGACATCCCGCCAGTAATGAAGGAGGAAGTAAAGAAAGCCCTGGGAGCAATGCAGAGAGGGAAAGCAGCTGGTGAGGATCAGATAACAGCAGATTTGTTGAAGGATGGAGGAGAGATTGTGCTCGAAAAACTAGCCACCCTGTATACACAATGCCTTGTGACCTCGAGCCTACCTAGGGCTTGGAAAAACGCTAACATTATCTTAATTCTAAGAAAGGAGACGTCAAGGACTTGAAGAATTACAGACCGATCAGTTTATTGTCTGTTGCCTGCAAGGTGTTTACTAAGGTTCTCACTAATAGGGTGAGGACAACCTTATACCCCTGTCACACGGCAAGTTTCAATGGCCATCGAGTCGAGGGCCTTCAAGATTTTCGATCGCCATCGAACTCGAGGGAGTTGTGGTGCTGCTACACGGCAAATCTCAATGGCCATTGAAATCGTTCTCGCGTCTTACGCCAAGCTCGTGTGGCGCCACAATCGCTACGTTCGGTTTCGCGCAAATAACAAAAATATATTGACGAAACTTAACTAAATGTGAAATACACTTTTTTGCAGTCATAAGGCGCGTTCACACTTGTTCAAAAATCCGGCAAGCGAAGCAGATTCGCTCGCCGCAAAAACTAGGACCTGTTCTTATCTGTTGACGCCCGGGCGAGTTGGAACGGCCGCGCCGCTGCTGCTTCTCGCTGTGCGCATCACGTCGCCACTCGCGGCGTACACAGATACAATGAGAAAAGAGCATAAATTTATGTTGTCTACGTATCACGAGCGTATGCACGCTTACGTACGCTAAACGCAGGCGCATTTCCACATTTAGTTCAGCGTATGCTAGCAGAGACGCAAAAATAAACTCCGCCTCTAGTGGCGCCACCTGATTGTCAAAACGGGAACCATTACTGTCAACAAACCGACTCTCTTAGGCCTAGCAGCGGCAGAATCGTCACTCTAAATAAAAAATAAAGCAAATTCATCACTTATACGTTTTCTTGTAGGCAAGATGAGACGAAGCGAAAGACCGATGCCCCATTTATGACCAGTGAACGGACAGAAAAAGGCAGCAACAACGAGAATTCAGTCCGAAGCGAGGGGTCCGGCTTTGAAGGGCGCCGCCATGTTTGTTGTCGTTCGAAGCAATGCTAGCAACCTTGGGCAACGCTCGAAGGCCCTCGAAATCTCGACAGAGTTCCGGGCTGCTCCGTCGACTCGATAGACTATTGACTCGATGGCCATTCAAACTGGCCGTGTAGCAGCGCTCGATCGCCTTCGAGTCGATAGACTATCCATTCGAGGGCCTTCGAAATGCCCGTGTGACAGGGGTATTAGACTTCAATCAACCAAATGATCAGGCACGCTTTCGTAAAGGATACTCGACAATAGACCATATTCACGCAATCAGTCAGGTGATAGAGAAATGCGCAGAATATAACCAGCCCCTATATGTAGCGTCCATTGATTACGAGAAAGCATTCGACTCAGTAGAAACCTCAGCAGTCATGCAGGCATTGCAGAATCAGGGTGTAGAAGAGTGTTATGTGAAAATATTGGAAGATATTTAAAACGATTGCACAACTACCATGGTTCTCCATAGAGTCAGCAATAAAATTCCAATAAGGAAAGGTGTCAGGCAGGGAGACACGATCTCGCCTATGCTATTCACTGCATGTTTACAGGAGGTATGCCGGGGCCTAGAATGGGAACAGTTGGGGATAAGAGTTAATGGAGAATACCTAAGTAATTTGCGATTCGCTGATGACATTGCCTTGCTAAGTTACTCAGGACAAGAACTGCAAAGCATGATCAATGAATTAGAAAGGCAGAGCAGAACGGTGGCACTAAAAATTAACATGCAGAAAACCAAAGTAATGTTCAACAGTCTAGCAAGGGAACAGCAGTTCGCAATTGGTAGCCAGGTGCTGGAAGTAGTAAGAGAATATGTCTATTTAGGGCAGGTAGTGACAGCTGATCCGGATCATGAGAGGGAAATAACTATGTAGAAGAATAAGAATGGGGTGGAGCGCATATGGCAGGTTCTCTCAGATCATGAATGGCAGTTTACCCTCAGAAGAATATACAACAGCTGTATCTCACGGGTACTCATCTATGGGGCAGAAACGTGGAGGCTAACAAAGAAGGTTCAGCTTCAGGTAAGGACAACGCAGCGAGCTATGGAAAGAAAAATGATAGGTGTAACGTTAAGAGATCGGAAGCGGGCGGAGTGGGCGAGAGAACAAACGCAGGTTAATGACTTCTAGTTGAAATCAAGAGGAATAAGTGGGCTAGGGCAGGGCATGTAATGCGAAGGCAAGACTGGCCCTTAAGGGTAACCGAGTGGATTCCAAGAGAAGGCAAGCGTAGCAGGGTGCGGCAGAAAATTAGGTGGGTGGATGAGATTAAGAAATTTGCGGGAATACGGTGACCGCAACTGGCGAAGGACAGGGTTAATTGGAGAGACATGTGAGAGGCCTTTGCCCTGCAGTGGACATAGTCAGGCTGATGATGATGATGATGTGGTTGTGTTGAACTACACCAGAGGACTGAGGGATAGCAAGATGTACTGCAGCAATGATACAAGATATAAACGCTTCATTCAGTTCATCAATACTGAGATTATCTGTAAATAGTTTATCAAGAGAGGCCTTTTCCCGTAACAGCTCCCAGTCAGTTGCGTGGAGCTTCCAATGATGCGATTTACTTGGGATGACTGATAGTGGTAATAACAAGTTAATTTACCTCGGGAAGGTGATCATTTCCAAAGGGATTATTCAGAACGTCCCATTTAAAATCAATAAAAACAGACAGTGAACCAAAAGACAGGACTATACAGCTCATTTTTCCACAGCTTGGAGAGCAGTACGTGGGTTTTCCTCTATTGAGCAGGCAGATATTGTTGGACAGAATAAAACCCTCTAAAATATGACCTCTAGCATCTGTTTATTCACTTCCCCAAAAACCGGAATGGGCATTATATTCTCCAACAACTAGGTATGGCTCTAGTAGCTGTTTAAAAAGTGCTTCCAGATCATGTAGTGTGACTGTTAAGTGTGGCTTGAGGTATACAGAACATATCGTAATTGTTTTGTAATGTAGAACAGTGACTGCAACAGCTTCATATTTAGTTTTAAGTTTCCAGCGCACCATCCATCACCGTCTCATGTGCTTTTTGCAACTGTTTCCTTTACACTGAAGTTACATGCGAGACCCACAAACCAACCTACCCAAAAGCTCGTCATGTGAAGAGGTTAGGAGGGTGCTTTGCACACACCGGTCAGTACCGACATGCAAGCAGAATAATCGGTCACAACGCTCCAGCTAAAGTAGCCTTGCGTTTCCCTGCGAAAACGCTTTTCCTTTTTGGCATTTCACTAGCACAATGCCACGCTCTAATGCAGCAATGCTGCCAATCCTGATGTGACCCTGTCTAACCTATACACATGCCTCAACCCATCTGCCGCAGCCCCTCTGCTTTCTGCTAAGCTTTGGATGCCACTCACCAGTTTGTGCCCCGAGATGGTCTTCTCAAACTTGCCGTCATAGGCGCCCCAAATCTTGATCAGCTTGTCAGCAGCTGCACAGATCAGGCATTCAACACAAGCATGTTAGGCAAGTATTGCAGAGTCAAAGGAGCTTCTTTTCACAGCCACTCTTTTGCGAGTGAAAAAGCGAACATACAGACCTCTCTCCAAACCTGAGTAAGACGAACAGCTGTGAAAACCAATGTAAACAGGCATGCAGCCCATGCTTATTATGTGCAAGGCACAAAAAAGACCTTTTCTCCATCTCTCAAAGGCTGACAAGTGCATTTAGCACTTCAGAGCTGAAGCACTACCTTGGTTAAATTCAACCTTCGTACACCTTACAACTTCTGGGTTGCATCTGTAATACTGTACATAAGTTTCAGTGATAGAATTATTTGACAACATTACACAGTTTCCAGATAACGAACTTTGGGTTGGGGCTGTAATCACTGACTTAACAAAGGCAATAGACAGTTAATTATAATGCAGAGCTTTCCAAAATTAGAGATGCTAGGCATTTGTGGGATCGCACTAACTGACCTTCTCAGCAACAGAAAAGCAGGTTCTTAAACTTATGTGGTTGCCATAAACGAAAGGGTATCACAAAGATAACATATTTCATTACCAATCCTTTGTTTTATACACATAATGATTTAGCAGTGTCCCTTGACCTCAGGGTATATATATACCATTCAATGCAAGTAGAGGCCTTCAACACAAGCAGGGTGGTTCCACGTAAGATCTAACAAAGGGTGGCTGGTCAACCTCTTATATTTATTTGAAATTTTTATATACTGTTGCCTAATAACTGGAAAGGAGCGCTCTGCAATTGGTTTTGCCCAAAAAAATTTTTTCGATGCACGCGAAATTATTAATGATGTAGATGTGGAGTTCCGTGCTTCAGTGCTCAGCTGTTTTGGCCAACTTTGTTTATGATATATTTTAAAGTTAGGCACCTGAAAATTGTTTGAGTAAATATATGGATGTTTTTATTTGTGCTCCCTTATTTTTGTCTGTCTGCAAGCTACAGATACTTTTATAAGATTTTTCAAAGTGCGCCCAAAGAAATTTTTTTTTATCTAGTTAGCAGGTGGTTATATCATAAACGGCTTGCAACAGAGTGGCAGTAATTGTGTTATCATCTATGCAAACAGACCTATTAAACTACTGAAGTTGATATCTATATGCCTTTTCGACACAGAGATGTAATCACACTAACTTAAAGAAAACACTGAACAATGATAACTTTTTATGACAATTTAAAAAAAAAAAACTTTTATATTTTTTAAACTTTGTCCACGTGTTCTCCTTTATATCAAATTTTGGAGTAGCATAATTTTGTTTGTGTAGTAGTTACGACCCCCCCAATGAGACCCTTGAGCAAGGATTGGCAAATGATGGTACATTTGATTCCTTGTCTTCTGTGTCTATAGAATACAGGGAGGATTTCATCTCAGTTTCTTAGAAAAGGTCTGGAGTAGCGAAAAGGTGTTGGTGGCACAGAATGCGTCAATATCGAGACGATTTGGGCTCTGCAGCGGCCACGAGAGCGGGGCTACTATGCATGTGCCTGTGCACCCCAGACGCTCGTTTTACTAGGCGATGCTTTGAGAGTTCATTTTTCGCATCCTTAGGTAGGCACGTGGGGTACAGAAAGCCAGCAGGAACTGATCCTTTGTCCCCACACACGATCGCGGCAGAAGGGGATAATGCACGCTCACCCGCCGCCGCGTTGCATGGCCCACCCAAGAACCACCGGAAGCGAGACCTTCTATGCTCAAAGGTACGCGCGGCGTTCTTTTCTGTTGACGATGGCCACACTGCGACACGGCCCAGCATGATGACTGGAGTGATGGACACTCCGGTCCTCTCCGGGTGGTCCTTTACGACAGACCTTGAGGGCAATCTTCATTTAAGTTGACACAGGGTGCATCAGATAAGCTGTGCTGACTGATTCCAGAGGAGACTTGCTCTCGCGGTCACGCAGTGGCTACGCCGGATGCATTCTAATCCACTTAGGGTGGAGGGAAGCCCTGGCACAGCACTCCCTATTGGTTTTCGGATGTTCACGTCTAACGCAGATGAACGAGAGGCATGCTTGTGCTTTGTTCTCACTGCGTGTGCTGCTGACATGCTCATGGCGACAAAGTATAGCTCTGACCGAGTGTTTAGTGCAGATTACCTTTCCAAGCACAAGAAGCTCATTCCGAAGAAGCTTGATTCTCACAGCGTCACTGACCTAGATGTCAACGTTTTCAAGCAACTTCTAATATCCAAAAGACCTGTGAATGTCAGTGAGATGGACTACTTGTGCTACCCGTGCTTTCGCTACTTCTGCAACGAAATATCTTCACAGAAAGCAGTTTTGTGATGACATTTTCATGCCCCCTGAAGAAGAAATCAACGTCATCAACCAGAGCATTGCGACCACCGATGTGTCCCCTTTGAAATCACCAGGCACAGTGAGAAGTTAGGACAGGCCTGCGTACATCAAAAGGAAACAAAGTGAGGTGCAGCGGGCGGTAACCAAAACTGTTCTCTGCAAGATACGCCGGGCCTACAGCCAAGGTGATGCACTGGGAAGTTCTGCCGAAGAAAGGTGCTCCTTGTGCGTGAAGTGGACCGGAAGCTTTAGGCAAGCCTATGCAGCATCTATGACACACCGGGAACGGCGTCAGCTTCTCACTCTCCTGCCATCAACACTGGCAAATAATGAGATTAAGAAGCTTATTCCCGAAGCACCGATATATCTGATCAACAAGTCCAGGAAATTGAAACAAAATCACGGCATGTGGTACAGACCGGATCCTTTCACTAGGCATAAGGTGAGCCCTGAGTGCATATCTAAGGCGCATGAGTACCACACGAAGGATGAGTTGCAATGCTCCAGATAAAGCCCTAACAAAAAAGATGTCCTCTCGGTTATGACAGATGAAGAAAAACATTCACAACAAAGTGTTTCATGACAAGATCAATTAGAGAGGCATCCCGCATATACAAAGATGATCATCCTGATGCTGGCATTAGCCTATCAAAATTTTACACCTTGAGACCTCGATAGGTAAAATGTTATCCCCAGCATGATGTGTGCGTGTGTGTCACTTGCGCCAACTATAAACTTTGTCTCGCCGCTCTTTAGAATGCCACTGGCCACAAAGTCGATGCTGATGACATCCACCCAGCATTCATTTGCACTCAGTCATCAACACAGTGCCCCTTAGACGAATACAATCAGTGTCTAAAAGGTACGTCTCTGACATTAGAGGAACTTCTATCCCAGAAGACGAATAAATATTTTTAGCAACGTGGGAGTCAGGCAACCTTGCGAAAAAGGCTCTGGATGCTGACACTTTACTTAATCATCTCCAGGTGCTTAATCATCTTTGGGTGTTAGTGGCAAGATGGATCGTGCACAACCACATTAGGAAAACTCAACGTAAAGCAATCTACGAGGAAAAGCAATGTACACAGCGTGGGAGCATTGTATTCCACTTCAATTTTGCCAAAAATGGACTGTCGTGCTTCTTGATGAGGTTCAGGCATACCACTGGCAAAAGGAACAAGTGTCAGTATTTACATGTGTGGTCACAACGAGAAAATCTACGAACAGTTTCGCAATTGTTAGAGACGATTCGAGCCATGACTCCGCTCACGCCTGCTAGGCTCTAAAGAAAGTGAGAGAATGGGTGGACTCCAAGATGACATATGTCAGTGATGGAGCCGCCAGTCATTTCAAAAACAGATACCAGCTTTTTGAGTTTGGAAAGAGCAATTCTCCTAATAGCCAATCGATATTCTCAGCAACCGGACATGGGCAGAACATGTGCAACGGTGTTGGAGAACTCGTCAAGCACCAAGCAATGCTCAACCTGAGAACAAACCCTGTAAGCGCAGTTCGGGCAGCCAGAGACTTTGTAAGTGTTTTGTCGAAGAAACTGAAAGGTGTGCATCTAATACACCTGGAAGTAAAAGAAGTTGTTGCCTTCCGCGAGTTAAAAAAGGAAGAGTGGATGACAGTGCGTGCCTTCCACGGCATTCAGTCGTGGCATGTGTGGCAGCTATCCAAGTCAGCCAAGTCAGTGAATTGTAAGTGGCACGCACAGCCGGGTCTGCATGGAAGAAACTACAAAGTGTACAGGAATGAAGACTTTCTGCGTTGTCGAATCTGTCGAATAAACGATTGCAGCCCAGAAACAAATTGCTTTTAATGAAGCAGGTCCCCATGACCTTCTCAATTTGTTCATTTCGCTAAAAATTATTTGAAATATGCTGCTTGCTTATTTGACTTTAACAAACTCTTTGTGGGTACAATAAGCTGCGCATCGAATCCTGACTGAGCTTTGGTGGAAGCGAAATGCCAAAAATGTCCGTGTTCTGTGCAATGGCGTAGCGCATCAAGGAACCCCAGGTGGTGAAAAATAATCCTGCATCCTTCACTACAGTGGCTCTCATAGACAATCATATGGATTAAGACATAAAGGACTACATACAGTATCCTACCAAAATTGAAAACCCGTACGCAATTCACAAATGACATAGGCTCTTCAGACCTGCATGGTGCGCTTGACGTGCTAGGGTCTCATTGGAAGGGTCGCAACTACTACGCAAGCAAAATTATGCAACATGTTTGTAATGATTCCAAAATTGGATATAAAGGAGAACATGTAGACAAAGTTTAAAAAATATTTAAAACAAAATTTTTTTAATTGCCATAAGAAGTTATCATTGTTTTGTGTTTTCTTGAAGTTAGCGTGATTATTTCTCTTTGTTGAAAAGACATACAGATATAAACTTCAGCATTGACAGGTCTGTTTGCATAGATTATAACGTATAATTACTGCCACTCTGCTGCAAGCCGTTCGTGATATAACGACCCGCAAACTAGATAAAAAAAACGTTCTTTGGGCGGACTTTCAAAAATCTTATAAAAACATCTATAGCTTGCAGACAGACAAAAATAAGAGAGCCCAAATAAAAACATCCATATATTTACTCAAACAATTTTCAGGTGCCTAACTTATATCATGTCATAACCAAAGTTGGCCAAAACAGCCGAGCACTGCAGCGCGGAACTCCACTTCTACGTCATTAATAATTTCAGGTGCTTCGAAAAAATTTGGGGGGCAAAACCAATTGCGGATCGCTCCTTCACAGTGATTAGGCAACAATATAAAAAAGTTTCAAATATAAGAGGTTGACCAGCCACCCTTTGCTTGATCTTACATGAAACCACCCAGCACACATGTGGCAGAAATGAGGCGCTTGCAGACATTGCATGGTTTGCACAAAAGAGGCAACCATGCTACCAAGCTGACCACATAACATGCACAAGTATGCTCATTTCGCTGGGCAAATGTTAGCAGGAAAAGAGCAAGAAAATAGGAACTCATATGCATCGGCTTCAGAAAAAAATTGGTAGGGGTTTACCGAAATTAGACCGAGTAGACATGCGAAAGCAGGTGTTCATTTTTTAATTGGAGGCAACACTTAAGCTCCGCTTTAAGGGTATGATGCGGTCTCTTTAGTGGGTTAAAGCACATATATGCAGAAATTCTCTACTCTTTCATAGATGGCAGCGAGTCCTCATACCCCTACCAGCGCAGTGGCACAACAGTGGTCAAGTGATGCACCACAGCACTGGCAGGTGGCTGTTTCTATCGGACACCGGTAGGGGTTTGTGCAACCCATGTTGCGCAGATGGCACGACGCTCCTCCGAACTTACCCAAGCTTACCCGAGTAACTCGGGTAAGCTCGCGCAGTAACTCAGGTTGCTAGCCAACAGCACAAGATCATACGTACGGTGAACATGTTGTGTTGTGTTGGGTTTTACGCTACATAGGAAGGGGTTGGACTTTTCAGTTTGAGCAAAAAAAAAAACGATAGAAGTATGCCGAATTCAATTTTCGAAATGTGGTTTTTAATTCGCATTCAGCAGCCAGCTAGCTGTGCTTTGCAAACCAAAAGTACTGACCTTTTTCAGTTTTAACCAAAAAAAGGTCAGTACTTTTGGCTTGCAAGGCACAGCTAGCTGGCTGCTTTAACCCAAAAAGGTCAGTACTTTTGGCTTGCAAGGCACAGCTAGCTGGCTGCTTTAACCCAAAAAGGTCAGTACTTTTGGCTTGCAAGGCACAGCTAGCTGGCTGCTTTAACCCAAAAAGGTCAGTACTTTTGGCTTGCAAGGCACAGCTAGCTGGCTGCTTTAACCCAAAAAGGTCAGTACTTTTGGCTTGCAAGGCACAGCTAGCTGGCTGCTTTAACCCAAAAAGGTCAGTACCGAAGAAGGTCAGTTATTGTTTTGTGTGTAAGCAGAGTGGCTGCTACAGCTTGAAATTTAGTCTTTAGTACAAGCTCACGAGCTGCAACGTCATTTTTTACTAGGGTGGCAATGCCACCTGATAGCCAGCTTGCCTTCTCTCGGTCGCGGTGAAACACTTTCTTGAGTACATTTGTGTGTTGGGAACCCAAGTTTGTTTCATGTATATATAAGGCCATGAGTGAGAATGTGGCTAAGAGGTCTTTTATTTCATTTAAGTTATTTAATAGTCCCCTACAATTCCAATGCATTAGAATGACATGACGAATTTCTTTAGGGATGTATTTCGGAAACTTGGGTCCCTGTTTGTTTTGGGCCTATTATTCAGACTTTTCCCTTTTTTGCTCAAGAGCTCCGCCGCTGCTGCAGCGGGGTGAACTCAGCGTTACGTCCATCGCCTTACTAGAAGGCTTTGGAGGCCCCGCAGAGAACCCATGGGTGTGTGGTTTGTAGGCCTCCCCCGAATGGGGGAAACCTGGCGAGCGGCAACTCAGTGCCTGGCTGGCCCTTTTTCGAGGGTGACAGGGCAGCTTTCACTGCATCTGCCCGGGGCACGGATGGCCCCACCTCAGGCTCACTGTGTGAGGCCTGGATCTGAGTTACGAGTCACGCTCAATCCAAAATAGTCTCAAAAACAGTCTCATTTGCCCCGTTCCTATTGGCGGCCATGTGGTAGCGGCCATATTGATTGTTTGCCTGGGCAGGTGCCAAAGTCCTGTGTGGTGCACCGCCCCATCGCACCACATATGTGAAGTTTGTTCTTGGTGTGAACAGGAATGTGCCTTGTGTACGTCTGAATCACTGATGTGCTTCTTTGAAAGTTCTATTTTCTTTCGTCTTCATGGATATTACCTCCTTTTCTTTCTTCCAGGTCGGACACGACCTCAAGTATGCAGGGTGGTCCCCCTTCACAGTTCACATACAGTGCTGCACCGTCGCTGCTCTCAGATTCGTGATCATTTGATGCTCATTTGGCACAGGTTTGGCGCCTGCAACGGCTCTGAGAGCCATGGCCGAACATTTGCACTTGAAGCAGCGTCACGGATTTATGACAAAGGGTCGTACAGCTATTTTCAGGTATCATACTGGGAGCTGGCTAGGGGCAAAAATCAGGACTATGAGCTTTGAGTATATTTCCTTATCATCTTTACGGATGTTTATTCGGCACACTTCAGTAACGTTCTGTTCTTTAAGACCTTCCAACATTTCACCTTCGGTGAGACTCGGAACATCGTACAGTGAAAGCTCGTTAATTCAAAACTCGATAATTCGAATTTTCGGATAATTCGAACTACACTACTTGGTCCGGCCAAGCTCCATAGAGATCTGTGTATAAAAAAGCCCGTTAATTCGAAAGCGAGTCGGTTCCGTTACGGATAATTCGAACTACGCGCCACCGCGTCTGGGCGGCTTGGCACACAGCATGTGGCCAAAAAAAAAAAAAAAAAAAGCACCTCCTCCGCATAGTTAGCTGCGTACGAAACGGGGACAGAAGATGGAACTAGATAAAACCTTGGAAAAGTGGGTAAAACTTAAATGGCACCATCACCGGCGCGGTGGCCGGCGGCACCGGAGGGTAGGGAGGGGTTGGCGACCGCGCTGGCGGCTGCCTACCCTCTTTTCCGCGCAACCTCCGGAACTCGCATCTAAATACTCGTTAATTCGAGCCCTGTTAATTCGAAAATACGGATAAGCACTGTCAGCGCGGTCCCAGCCAACGCCCATGAAGGCTATGACTTCGGACCGGCGCTACAAATTACGAGCGAAAAAGTTTTTTTTCTTTGCGAGTGTCGTCCATGCTTCCACCCATCGGTCACGCCAACGGAAGCACGCGCTCAGCGCGAACAAGACGCCGGCTTTTGAGAGGCAGTAGACGGCGTCCGCCCCAATCGCCCATGGCACATAAGGCGAACATACTGAAAACGAGGCTTGCACAACCGAACAAGCGCTGGCACTCTGCCAAAGTTCGCTTCCCCCTTGCTGGAGCCCCCCCCCCCCCCCCCCCTTTCCGCCTAAGAATCTGAAAAAAAAAAAAGCGTCAGTCGTTAACGCTTCCCTCCGTTTGGCACCGCGCGCCAAGATGCTGCGCAGCGATAAGCCCACAACGCATTTCTTGGCGGCGCGCCAAGATCCTGCGAAGCGATAAGTGATTTTATCGCTGCGCAGCATCTTGGCGCGCGGCCAAGAAATGCGTTGCGGGCCGTGACGGTGCCAAACGGAAGGAAGCGTTAACGACTGACGCTTTTTTTTTTTTTCATTAGGCAAAAATCGGGGGGGGGGGGGGGGGGGGGTCATTATGTGAGTGGGTTCGTTACGCGAGTAAATACCCTACATATACCGTAATGCAAATGGTTCTTGTCGGTTTTTTCGCGGCCATTCGATAATTCGAACATCGGATAATTCGAACTTTTTTCCCGGTCCCGTGAAGTTCGAATTAACGAGCTTTTACTGTATTCAGAAATGACACCTTTCACTGTATTCAGGGATTAATGCACACAAACAGAGACAACAATGTTTCCAAAGTATGTTACATTTGGGAGTTTCGAATAATGCGCTTGGTCACTGATCTGGAGGAGTACGTCACCGCTGGCTAGTTTAGTCTCCTTGAGCCAAGGCCTAAGGCATCTATCAGAGACTTCGAAACTATGAATGGAGATATTTTCTTGGTTGGCTTTTCTGCTTCTTTACTGTGTATGTGATGCTTCGGGAACATTTGGTTTTTCTTTAGGCACTGAGCTGCTACTTCAGTCTGCACTCTTTTGCGAGGACATTCATTTTGTGGGAGAGGGGAAGCCATAGGATGTGTGTGTTCTTCAGCCGAGGTGCCAACCATCCACAAGGGAGCCCAATGAGAGGACGGGGCAGTAACTTGAAAGCAAGCCCTGCCCTCGCCAGCTGTACACCCCCAACTATAACCCAGTAAGAGGTAACGCAGGGTAGTTTGCCACACGAGATTAACCCTAGCTGCCAGGAAAAAAAGGAAAAGCCAAGAAGCGAGTAGGAGACAGGGAGTTTTACGAAAGGGATAGGAAAGTGGAAGATAGAGGGGAGGATACGAAAAGGCGACTGCTGATTTCCCCCAGTCGGGTCAGGCCAGAGGCGCCGTCTACAGGAAGCGTTGCTTCTGCCGAGGGGCCTTAAAGGTGCAAACACTCGACATCGGCTCAACCACCAGGATCCCTGTTTCCCCGGACACAGCGCTACCACACGTGGCTAAACATGGGTGCTCGGGACCCTGGTGATGCACTGTTCACCAACATCCCCCTGCGGGAATGTGCCTGCGGATGCTCGGGAAACCGTGGTGTCGCAGCTCACCATCATCTGCATGTTGCAGACACCCCTGCGATGTACGGTGAACGCATGTACAGAGACAAGATTCCTGGTCGGTGTTGGTGAGTGTATGAGCACTTTCACACTAAAAGCAAACGTGGGAACACAGCGCCCATAACCTGCCACATGTCATCCCACCCTGCTGTGGCATGCCGAAGCAAAAGGACGTGAGGCCTACATCCTTTTGCCAGTGAACCCTTGACAGACCTTTTGATCACCAATGCAACATGGTGAAGAATGGGAAGAAACAAAAAAAAACACATCTACTGGGCACACAAGCTTCATGGCTTGTGTGCTCAGCATGCAAGTAGGTGGGTCAGTTGCAGTAAGACTCTGAACAGCAGACATACTGTCTGCTGTTCAGAGTGCTGCAGCCACAGAGTTCCATACAAGGAATACTAGAGGAAAACCTGGTGCTGCTGTCTGCTGTCAATATGGTAATTCATCCAATGAGGAGGAGATGAGAACATCCTTGCACCTTTCTGGAGCCAATTAATCATCATAACATGAGTATTTACCAAACGTGCACAGTATCACCTTTTTGGCAAAGGTTTAAAGAGAGCACTGTGATCGAAAAAGAAAAAAAAAGGACCCATAGCTACTGGCATTACGACATATGCTGATCAAATGTTCACTGCTATTCGGGTAAATCAGTTTAAACTGGATGATAAAGTGAGCTACTTGTGCATCAAACAGATTGCACTGCCAGAACAGCAAAAACTCGCAAAGACAGTGGTGCAAGGGAACAAAATTGAATAGACAAAAAGACATCACAAGAATAAAGCAGACGGCAGCTGTAGACACATTCCCTGGCCCAGAAAAAAAAAAGGGGGGGGGGGGGACAATAGGGCTACAGTAGTCGTCTTTTTGTTTTTTTTGTGAGTGTGTCCTTATTATTAAGAGAGAAATGTTATGTACATGGACTACCCATGGTGACTGAACAACTGCAGCACCAGACTGTACTCCAGTAATCTTTGTGTTGATGTGGTCCTAGGCTGCGTGCCATAGCCTTTCACACTCGGCAAACACACTTGGAACGCGGGTTACCTGCAATGAGCAGCATGGAGCGTATGCCTGCACTATGGTGCTTAACAGGTGACAAAAGAGGCCTATGTTCAAACACTCCTTTGCTGCATGAGCATCCATCACATGCTAGCACCTTGGAACCTGCTCAAAGAACAGCTCCATGCATTGTGCTGACACATAAGCATGCTCCTTGAGTTCTTGAAGAGAGTCATTCTCACATGCAGAAACAGCAAGCAGATACCAATAATGTTTGCGTCGCATGGCTGGACTTGGCAAAAAAATGCAAGTAAGTTCAGCAGCCCCAGAAGTGCAAGCAAAATCGTTTTGCTGCGGGTCATAGTCATAACATTACGACTACTGTAACGGGTGCACTTGTGTGCACAGGCGCACAAAGATATAGAACACAAAACCAGAAACAGAGCAGATCAGTCATCCGTGCAAGCCCCTGTTGATGCGCCAAGGTACAGAGCAGCACAGAGGCAGCCATGCAGTGATCACGTGCACACACATAGTGCCCCTGCTGATACAAGCAGTCATGCAACTCAAGTGGCCAAGACGTGCACCAACAAAAAGTATTCTAAGAAAAGAGAGCAATTTGTAGGCCTCGTCCTACCATCTCCCACCTGTCCTCGTTAGCTGAGTTGGTAGAGCGGCTGCCTGGGACAGAGGTGCTCCCAGGTTCAAGCCCCAACCAGAACAAATTTTCCTTCCCCTGCAAAGTTTCTGAGAACGCTGCATAGCTTTCCTTTGTAGCCGCATGGCTGCATTTGGGTGGATGATAGAGTGTAGATACATTCCCTTATTTCAAACGTACTCTACTTTGGAATATTTGCCTGAACACATGTGGCCCTTATAGCCTTGTACCTATGCATTACCACTTGTTCCCATGATCAGTAACAAAATACAACCACTTCCCTGTGACACCTTTGCTAGATATTGACAACAATGATGCAATAGCTTCTTGACAGATGTCAGTGTATCGTTTACTGTGGTCAACTTCTCAATTTTTGTTTGCAGCTTCAGTGAAACTGGAATTTTGCTACTGTTACTGCACACCATAGGGCTGGCAGTATCTTGCAAAGCAAGTTGCTCAAACTCTTTCCATGCTATTACCTTACCATAAACAGTTTCAAAAGAGGCTACAACTGGCCATGCCTGACTTATTTATGGGCACTTGTCAGAAGTGTGAATAAGACAGTCAGATTATACGGTACACCGGAAAAAGATCAAACAGAAAGAGTTAAAGCACCGGAAGAGTTCTATACAGTAGCCGATGGAATTGGAATGTTAATGAGAGAGACAATGGCGTACAGCAATGGGACCTCCCGCCAGTAACGAAAGAGGAAGAACGCCTTAGGAACATTATTGCAAAGGGGGAAAGCAGCTGGCAAGGATCAGGCAACAGCAGATCTCTTGAAGGACGGAGGGGAGATTGTGCTCGAAAAACCAGCCATCTAGAATGGCAGGCCAAGCCCCTCTGGCTTCCTTTACTGTAACAGTGAGAAAACACTGCAGGATCACCACTCATACTTTCTAAACCAAGGCTCAAACAAAGCTGGCAAAACAGCAAGAAAAAAATGACTACACCACAAAAAAGAAATGGGTGAACGACCTACAGCTGCAGTCCACAAGAAAGCATACCACTTGCACCACTGTCTGGCTACTAAACAAATCACTTTCCAGCTCCAGCTGAGCCAACACAAGGGCCAGTGCCAAGTAGCACACCACCAGCCAAAGCTCAGCCCCACGACTCACGACAACAGTTTCACCTGACTGGAACCGCAGGCCCGCTACACTCAGCCAGCTAGTGGGAACACAACTGCGTATGTGCCACCCACTTGGCAATGAGCGGGCGAGCACAAAGCGCCTCCCACTCCATTCACGGATGAGCCTAGCTCAGCAGCTACTTTTTGCGCTGCTGGGGGCATTATTATCGCACCAGAGGCAGCCTAGAAAGCGGTTCAAGACAGACTAATACCTTATTCTTCTGCAGAAGGTCAGGCCAAGAACCCTTTCAAGCTCCTCAAAAGCTGGTGTGCAGCTGCTGTGAAGTGTGGTGTTTGTGGTAGCCCATAAGCTCCGCAAACTTGCATTGTGAGCGATAAAATATCGCGTGCATCTGTTGGTTGGGTACTTTTAACAACCCGAAAGAGGCAACCTGTGAAAGTATGCATGTCTATGCAGCACAATGCATTTCACAAAGAAATAATGAACCTATATACAGTGAAACCTCATTATGTGAAGTGGTAAAAAAAATCTAAATAATTTGATATATGAAATTCATAACATAACATTTCGTTGCAAACACACGCAATAACGGCGCAGTTTGGTCAGCGAAGGGACGGCAATTCAGACAATACTGACTACAGAAATGGAGAGAGGTTTTCCCATGTTTTAGCAACATTTTGAAGGCACTCACAGCTATTCCAGAGGCCACAAAAAAACCTAGCACCAGTTAGGTTGACTTGATGATGGATAGGTTGGCAGTTAGAAGCTTGATGGACGTCACGATTTCAATTGGCGAATGCGTCACCATTTCAAATGCTAGCCCGAAAGGACTTCGCATGCTTTACCTGCAAGTTTCACACATTCAACCCCTTTAAGCGCGTCGATTTTTAGAACCTGTGCAGTTGCCCTTTAGGCACCAGCTACAGTGGCTTCCCTGTATCACAGCCGTGTCATGTGCAAAGCAGTGTGCCAAAGCGAAAGCTATCACTGTTTTCTCCACCTCTGCGACCGCTGATATGAGCGCAGGATTGTTACCACAAGCTTGCAACCACCTGCACTGCTGCTTCCAGAGCGCTGTCGACAGATGCCAGAGGCATGAACGCGTGCTGATTGCCAGACCACAACCCTACACACCGCTGTTGGCGAGCGCCAGACAAAAGCAGAAACCCCTTGGCGCGAACACTTGCCGCATCATCGCCAGTCACTTGCCGCCTGCCATCCGAACGGGCACAGTTTGGTGCTAGAGAGTTGGTCCGTTTCATGGCCAACCACGTTCGATATGGCAAGCAGAAATGGCATGCGTTTGTCAAAAATATTTACAAATAGTTCGATACAGCCAATAATTTGTAATATCCGTGTTTGTTATATCAAGGTTTGACTGTAGTCTGTTAAGTATAGTACTTCCAGTTTAGTTTAGCGGAGGGCACCGCAAGCGCGCTCCACTGACGGAAACTCGTCGAACACACAGCTAAAAGTGATGCTGCCACCAATGCTCTGCTCACGCTCAGCGTGTTACCATCAGGGCACAGGAAAAAGAAAACGCTCAGCTTAATGACTAAGTGTGTCATGTTGTGCACAGGATGGTGCCCCTTGGGCCTGAAGCTTAAGCTACATTTGCAGTTATTTGCTGTTTCAAACACAGCAGTTGCCAAGAAGAAAAGGAAAATGAGTGTTGGTGACGCTTCCACTTTCCAAACATTGTTACTAGCACATGATCCCCAAGAAGCTGCACTCCCCACAGCAAAGCGTAGGATATGATGCCCCAGCACTGGGATGCTTGTCCTTGCGGAATTCACAGAAAGAGGAAGGAAATGGAACGCCATTTGTGCTGTGAGAGACAAAACAGTTTCCTCTCTGCTCATGCTCCACTGCAATGTCAGGCAGCAGCGCAGTGCAGCAGCAAAACAATGCACACCAAGCACCACCCCAGTCGCTCAGTGTGCCTCTGCTTCTGCAGCTTCCCCATGAACAACACACTTATGTGTTCCCTCCGAGAGTGCACCACCCTGCAGACTCAAAACAGCACGAGCAAGCGCAAGGCATCGTTGGCAAAGGGCAACTGACTTACAAGAACTGGCCAGCCATTCTCCATTTGGGCTGAACTTGACTGAGGAAACAGCTTTGGTGTGGCCAGCCAAGGTGAACTTGAGAGAGTAGTTGGGTTTCTGAAAGGAGAACGCCCTCATGCATTACACAGTGTCCTGACAATGTTTGCATGCTACAAAAAGGGCAGCAATATACACTCCTCTTGTCCAGGAGGAGGACTACCATCCTATGGCCAAGCAAATGAAAAGTCACAGAGAACCTCATAGCCATTCATCACAATGCAATAACATTTTTTATGGTGTGGCCGTTTTTACTTCCTGGGGCCATATTACGTACCGCTCTCAATACTAAATCCTGGGGCCATATTACGTACCGCTCTCAATAATAAAACACTACTAAAACGCTCACAATGCCGCCATATGCAGTGCTCCCATTGGTCGGCCTTGGCCGGCAGACATAATGAATTTTTGCGTCACCAGCGGCTGCTATTTATGTAGTGAACATGGCTAAAGTGATGACGTTGTGCAACTAATTATGCGGGCTGGAACTTAAGGAGCAAAAAAGGTAGCCCATAAACCGCTCACAATCTTTGTGAGCGAATATGGCGGCTGTTCCACGCGAGCTGCTGTGTAGGAGGGTGCATGAAGAAGGTTTCAACATGCGGGACGAGTTGTTTCGACGCTTCAAAGAGACTGCACAATGGCTGTGCGACGACCTCCCCGTCGAACTGGAAATGTGCAGGTGAGTGCACTGTCGGTGGATCAGCAGGTACTGTGCGCGCTGCACTTCTTCGCTACCAGTGCGTTTCAAGGCACCTTAAGAAATGAAGCAAACGCAAGCGTAACCCAACCGACTGTGAGCAAGTGTTTGCGGTGGGTGGCAGAGACCACTGTCAACGTTGGGTCGCATAAGGGGGTGTGTTCGCTCTCCGGCGAGACCCAAAGAGAAGGCGGCGGCGAAAGAGGGCTTCCTTCGCTTAAAATTTCACCGCGGCGGTATCCCCAGCTTTGTCGGGTGTCTCGACACACTCATTGCCAATAAGGAGCTGCGGGGCAGTGCTGCGACCAAGTCACAAGGGGTTCTCCGCTGCGCACATGAGTGAGTAGACCTCGGCCACTGTTTTAGACTGCACGAGTTTGACTGCATGAGACTGCATGCATTTTCACCCTTTTGTTATTTATATTTGCAGCAGAAACACAGCACTCACATAGCATTGTTGAAATACATATTTCCTGTCTCAGAAACCAAGGTAAAATGCACCTGACAGCGTTTGTGTTTTATATCGGTATGATGGTAGAAGACTGACCTTATAGCAGTGCTCACTTATATATCACAATCCTGTGTAGTCTGTATGCTCATGAATGTCACATTCAGCAGAGCCTTGCCGTGGGCTACTTGGCATGAGTCTTCCATTGTATAGTAGAGCGTCCTGTAAGACTGATGAGATCTTCGACAAAGGACGTGCTTAACTGCGTCATTTTTCGGAGCCATGGCTGCTTGCACCAGTGGCATGGCACCACAGACCCCGCTCAGCTGATGGCCTGTGCAACAAGCCACATGCTTTCACGCAATTTGTGGTTGAGCGCTGCATCGGTGGGCCAAATTTTCAGTTCAAAGTGCCTGTTTGGTACAGTGTACATAATGCATTTTCAGGACTAGAAAACATTTTCGCATGTGCAAAACGCGTAAATACCAAAGATAAGCTTTTAGCTTGATGGTATGTCACTAGGGGTTTCGCTCTGTGCTAAAAGCTAACTACAGCAAGGAGAATGCTGTATAACAATTCATAATAAATACTGTAAGGTGCAGTGGCCACAATGAATGCTGGATGACTAGAAAATCCTCACTGACAGACAAAGATGTGTAAACATCACAGATACATCACAGAGGAGATCGTGTGTGAGTAGAAGTTATTTTACAACAATAAAACACGCAATACCACTACTGGGATTGCTCTACAGTGCGAAGAATATACAGGCAGCTCCATAACAGGAAAGTTTAAGCACTCAATGACTGCCCCCATAACTGACGTCTAGCTTGGTTAGTGATAGGACAAGGCTATGAGGCCTTGTCCATGATGACACAAGATTGTGACACTGCCAAATGGCCCAACAAGCTCCTTATGCTGTCGCATAATGTGTACAACAAGTACACCTTTAACTGCTTTCAAGCTACTTTTACTCTTGGTATTTAATATCCTTTTCAACTTTAATGGTTGGTCTTTTGTACAAACTGGTTCCCTTTTTTTGTTGGAGGGGCCTATATACAATGTGCCTCAGCTACGAGGGACCAAGGTTTAAAAAAACCCAAGTGTTCTTTTGAGCTGAAAGAAAGTGCATGTTATAAGCTATGAGAAGTATGTAAAGCCCCTCAAACACTGCCCTCACCAAACCCAGCGATACCACCACGATCACTCCACCTGCCCTGCAAAATGCAATAACATGTTGCACACTATTGCACCGTCCTACCTGTATCACCTCCACACTACATCACTGCCCTGGATCACATGCGAACTTGAACATTGCTGCTACACAGTCATTGTGGAAAATTCAGGTTGGTGTGTACCAGCGAACGCTCAATTGGCTCAACTTACTGCCCTGTTGCAATTAGCCTTTACACAAGCCATACAAACAACCTGCTTCTTCCCTGGTTGACCCCTGACCAGTCAGAAGATCAGCAAATGACCTTGGTGGAACAAGCTCCTTCCATCCTTCGTGACAGCAGCAAAGTTACCAAATTAAGTGCTGCCTCTCTCCCTAAACTAACTAAATTGAGCATAAACATCACAATTTCTGCATCTCGCACAGGCACAAAAAAAAAAAAATACCGCAGCAACTCAACATCAACCGAACGGAACAGCCACCACACCAACGAAATATCAACCGAACAGCCACAACACCAACGGAACATCAAGTGCTTAGCCCGATGTGAGCAGCATCACTTGGCTATGAGGCATATGGGTGATTGTTGCCAAAGTGGCCGGGCACATCGGCTCTCATTTCCCACACTGAGATTGCAAACCCCCAGCAGCTGCACCTGTCTGCTCCCATCTATCAGCAGTTGCTGTAGTGTGATGATTCATGGTCATCCGGTATTTTCTAAATGAAAATAAACAGAACCACACATCACCCTTACAGCACATTTGTCATCGATAGTAGGCGCCGACCTAGAACAGGGGCTAAAGTTGTCTTAGTCGATTTTAGAGACAAGCGCTCCTTGCAAGTCGATCTTGGCAGACCCGTGGCAATCACTGCCTTCAAACATTTTTCCGCGCACTTAATATATCCGTTCAGTACCTTGATTCTAGACAACACATAAAAAAAGCTGCAGAGCCGTGGAATCAGCTGTTTTTCTTTCTGGTTGCCATGTTCACGGCGGATGCACATATGGGTGGATGGATAAGACTGAATCCTTTGAATCGGCGGCAGTTCAGCCCCCTAGCCGACACTTTTCTGCCATCAGCGCACCCTCGCAGCAGGAAAAGTGACTGAAGAGCAAACTTAATTGCAAATATAGAGACTGCTCTTGTTTAGCTTGGAGTTATTTGTTTGAAACACAGCTTGTTAGCAAAATAAAACATTTTTCATTTTATTCACTGTGTCTTTACAGCAAAATGTTAGCCTACAGTCCCTTGTCGTGCAAATAAATGCTTCCGGGACGGAACCCTGCTACTAGCCACTGCAACCTGGCTGCTAATTGGTTGATTCCGCGGCCGGTGTCTCGCGGTGTTGTCATCTTGACGTCACGCTCTCCTACTTGAGAGCGATATTGAGAGCGATACGCAATACAGCCTCTGTTTCCAAGTTAAGCTAACTCATCAACCTATTTCGCAATTACATTTTGAACGTCTTGGTACAGAGAAGAACAGAGAGCAGATGCAACACAGTGCCACTGTGAGACTCCTGACTAGCAAGTAAGCTACAGCGCACTGAGGCAAATAAGAATGACGGAAAAGTATGCACAAAGGGGCCTTTCTCGCCTGCGCACCGACTAGACCAACAGCGAGTTTTTCTGAACCCATTCAAAGCGCGCTGGCAGGCATGGGTTGCCAATTACTACCACCAAATAAACGTTTCAAGGGGCTCTAACCACTGCCGAGCTTCAGGTGATCAGCACCACCTAAAAAAAGTCAAGGAGATCAGGCTCCACGTGATCTGTGCCCACTTCAGCCGGTCACATAAAATTAGTCCAATCAAGCAACAGCAAATGGGTAATGCTAGCATAAGAGCATCAGGCAGAAAGCTTTACACTCTTGTGAAAAAAGCTTCCTTTTAATAAGCTTAAAGTTATTGTAGTCCTTGTTTGGGTGGCCATAGCCTGCAATGCCACTCAACAACGTATATACATAACATCTCAGCTGACTACACTTGTTATATCCACCGCTTAGGTGCAATGGATTGTACTTTAATCAACAGGAGTTTTCCCTGTGCAATGTGCTACAGCTAACAAAAAAACTGCGAAAAAGTAAACAACAAAGATATCAAGGCCTTTTTTTTTTTTCGCTCATTAAACATGCTTCTTTTTTTTCTGCAACACCCAATGCATGAGTAATAACCCAAACAGATGCAACAAATGTGGATGCCTTCAATACTGTCTGGAATGCATTTGTCAACACTGTAAAACTGCTCAAAAGAAGCTAGTGGCACATTCAGGTCAGAAAACTCACTACTGAAATCTGCAACAAACTGTGAAACTAGCCAAAAACAAAATCAGCTAACTTCGCACTATTAATTTACTGTTAGCCAAGAGATCCTACCTCATTGTCCTGCTCCTTATGGTACATAATTTCATGACAGCCATGCAGCTCATTAGGCTTCACATCACTTGAGATGCAATCACTAAAACTATGCTTTTTTTATTGCTCAAACATTGTGGCACAGATGCGACATGACAAAGCAAAAACATTGTGTACCATTAGTCTGTTGCTGGCCCGATGCACAGCGACTGAACAAAGGCGAATTCCTTGTGAAGCAAAACCCAATGGGCGCCGCCAATTGACCAATGCAAAGCAGATTTGGGGCGCACACTGTGAAAGCAATATTGTGTTTGCCCTCCAACACAAACCCAAGATGCAAGGCACGCCCTGGGTTCCGCACAAGCAAATTATGATGCCCCAAACTGCTTGCCCCCCCCTCTTAACGACTCGGAGCCTCTTATTATAACCAACACTGAAGGAACCAGCGAAAAGGAGATGCAAGGCAAGACATAGAAGGGGCACACGCACCTACACTGAACTGAGCTTACAACTGATGTTATATTTTTTTTTTTCCACAACATGCAGCGACACAAAAATAATCTCTTGTGGACGCACACACATCATTCAAAGTGGCTACCAATAACAAACAAACAAAAATTTGATGCATCAAGTTGTCACTTGCGTGCCAATAAAATAAACTGTATACTTTCTTGGTGACAGCATTCATACATGAACCATCTGTAGCTATCACCAAGAAAGAGTGGAGTTTTTTTTTATTGCCACGAAAATTGAGACCTGATGCATCAAGTTTTTGCTTTCTGCTTGTTATTGGTAGCAACTCTGAACGGCACGCGTGCATGCACAAGACAGCATTTCTGTGTCCATTGAATGTGGCGAAAAAAAAAAACCTGTCGCAAGTCCAGTCCAGTGGTTGTGTGTACGCCCCCTTCTATGCTTTTCCCTGTGTCTTCTTTCTGCTGGTTCCTTCAGTGTCTGCTGAGAACAAAGTGGCCAAGTAATTCACGCTACTAAAACATTTCTACAAAGCTCCCCATTAACCTGAGCATTCACAACTCAATAATCATGGCGCACAACAACTCCCCACGAAAAGCAATAAACACTGGCCATGTATAAAACGCCCCGTTCATGGCATCACACTGCAACTGAGCAGCAGGCCAGCAAAAATGCCATGAGGTGCAGGCTCCTCTCAGACCATTCCCTCAATGGCAGTAATGCTTTGGCAAGAGCACTTCCACGCTGCCCTCTGAGGAGATAGGAGAGTGCTCACAAGCTTGGCGGCTGCCGAGGGGTCCCCAGGCTTGGAACCCCCCAAGCCAGATGAACCAGGCTGCGCCGTGGTGCGAGGTTTGGTGCCACTCCGGCTCTGAAAAGCAGAACATTGATGCACGCAATGAATGACTGAGGCAATGCACAGCAGGAACTAAGCAGGCAAATGGAACTGCAGTTGTGTTGGCCACTTTAGTGTTGGCCACACTAAAGGATCAAAGAATCCAACACCCCCATTTTAATAACTACTGTTGGCCACACTAAAGGATCAAAGAATCCAACACCCCCATTTTAATAACGCCTGCCTAACCACTTTGCACAAGGGAACATCTTACACATGCCGACAGAATGACCCGTACACAGAGGGACAAATTTATCCAAACACTGGCGCTGACGATGCCACAAAATTACGTGGCCACAAGCTGCAGTGTGCCCCAATACAGAACAAACGACAAGTGCCAGTGATGCGTGTGCCCCAGAATCAGCTGGGGTCACACTACCCACACAATGGCCACCACCACGACGCCCGACTGACTAGCACAAGGAGCCCCGGCAAAATGAATACGTCTTCCGCAGGCTTTACCAGCCAGTGGAATGCCTGGTGCAGTACTCCAGTCAGCTCTGCTCTCCCAAGTCCAAGTTGGGCCAAAACAGCCTAAGATCAATCCAGTAAGCCTGTGCTTGACAGCACGGCCACAGTGGCGGGCGCCAAATTATCCCTCATGCACAGAGTTCACGCCCAAAAATCTGCTTGGGCTACTGCTGTAACCTTCCAGGAGAAGGCTGGTTGGTGGTGGCCACTGACAACAAGGCAGCACTATGTTACACAGTTTTTCCCAACGCAAGTGAATGGCACAAAACTGAGCCATTAATTGTTTATTTAAGGGACCTTGAAATGACACCCAAATGACATCAATGGGCAGACTGGGCGAGCAAGTCGCATGGTGAGGTGTCACACTAATCGGTTGCAAGCTACTGCGAGCAGCGATTTTTAAAAATTATTTCAAAATTAAAGGGTCCACGCAGAGCTTTCAAATTTGACTCAAATACCGACAAAGACCACCGCTACCGATCTGTTGCACTAGAATTTGCCCGTCGAAATCATTTGGGGGCCCTTTCAGCTTGCTATTCAGCCATGTCCACAGCTTTCATCACTTTGCAAAAGACAGAACTATCAATGCATCAATGCTAGTGTCAACTAGCTGAATGACATGGCAGCAGATTTCAATCATTTTTACTGGAGTATACTGGCTTAACCGCAAAACCGCGCTGTGCCATGCGATCAGCTTAGGCCAAGCATGCAGCTTCTGTTACAATAAAAAAAGCTTCCCTCGTGGTTTTTGCAACAATGTCACAGACGACATCACCTTTGTGTTGGAGCGCCGGAAATGTCAACAGCCATCTACTTGTAAAAAAGAAGTGTTTAAGCGATCATGAAGCAGCTTTCTTCGGGGTACCACGCTTGTATCGCTTGTCAATGCATGCAGCTTCGATCGCATACAAGCATTGTCTCTGAAAGCCAGTACATGTTCGAAAATTCTGGTACGTTTGCTTCGCAGCGGTCCGCTCGCGCGCTCTAGAAAATCTCGCTCAACTCAGTACAAGCTTTGAAAGTTTAAGCACTCAGTGAACGCGGCAAAAGTACCCGCCAGAAAGCTACGCGAGGGCATGTTCGAAGCCACGCAACCCGTCTCGTCGCGCGCGTCGCCGTTTCACCCTAAGAGCTGTCGCTAAAGCTTTTTGCCACTCAAGCGCAGACAGTAGGCGATCAACTTAACGAAGCGACGTGGGGGACAGCGTGCTGGGCAGTGATCGCAAAGAAACACGGTACAGACCCATGCTTTTGTCCTCGCTGCTGCTCGTCGACCGCCCATGGCTCCACTGGAGTGTCGGTTACGCGAGTTGACTCGAACAGGAATGACCGACGTGGACTACATCGAACCGCTCGTGAGTGATCTACGTGGCCAGACTAAACCGTTCCAAAGGTACCGCGAGCAGAAAAGAACGACGCTACAATTCGAAAACAAAAATAAAAAGCGAAAAAAAACGGCGCGTGACGTTTGCCGCCTCGGCCGCCAGGCATAGGCGCCTTATGAGCGCGGGAGCCACGCTAGCAGCAGCGCCTCCGGCGCCTACAGCGGTTCGAAGGGAGGCGTACCGGCACTTACGAGTGGCGACGATCGTCCGAAGAATGACCGCCTTTAGCGGGGCCAGGTGCGGGGGCCAGATGCTGTGCCCGCAGCTGTACTCGTGAGAGCCGACTACGGAGCAAATCGCACGCAGCGCGTCGCATCAAGGCTTGCGATCACATGGCGGTTCCATTCCAGGCATTGCCGCAAACTTGCTCACGGTGTCTCGGCCGGCAAAATTAGGTGTAAGCCTTCAGCAAAAAAAACTCGCTAAGAAGCACCTTCCCACCAAATGCCAGGAGCTCGCAACGCGATCCTGCCGCACAGACGTATACTAGTGCTACCGCAGGAAATAGATTCGTCTGGAATCGCAAGCTCCGGCCGCTGGCGCTTTTTTTTTTTTTTGCCCCTGCCGCGGCGGTTAGACGAGCAAGTGGGCCGCTTCGACTGCCCGGACGGAAAGCGTAGTACCGCAAGCCTCCACGCTGCGTAGCGGGGAAAATAGCGCTACGGTCGTATAACTAATGCCGAATGACTCTACCTTACTCCCGTCAAACTAAGGGAGGAGTTTTTGTTTTTTTGTTTTTGTCGCGCATTAGGATCGAAGCAGGTAGCTGCATGTTCACCATAAATGCGCCATTTTTTTTATAAAACAATGGCGGCACAATGAGGGGCGAGCTTGTGCATGAGTCGCGTTAACAAAGCAATCAAAAGTTACATCACAATTTCCCCTCATTGCGCTTGCGTCTTAAAAAATGCCTGCTTTTTCTACTATGCAACGTCAGGAGTTTCCAAAGTTTTTACCGCGCTGCGGTGAAAGCAAGCACGCCTACAGCGAAACCTTCCGAAAGCACGCTTCACCACACGGGACCCCGCTACGCCCCAAAGCATGCTTCACCGCACCGTACCGGAGACGTGTCGAAAGCGCGCGCTACGTGTGACCGCAAAGAAACAAAAACAACCAATACAATTGCTAAACGGGCGTCTTAGTAATTCATTCTTGAGTGTAGCAGCGCAAAACACGGGGACGAAAGAAAGAGCACAGGAGGAGCGCTGACTCACAACTGAAGTTTACTGATAGGAAACAAGGCGAATATAAACACGTGCGTTCTGTTCTATTGTATGATTGGTTGCCTGTGCTTCCCTTATATTCGCCTTGTTTCCTATCAATAAAATTCAGTTGTGAGTCAGCGCTCGTACTGTGCTCTTTCTTTCGCACCCCCTCTTTTGCGCCGCTACCCTCAAGCAGTATCCCTGGAAATAATTTTCTAGGCATTCTGGGGCGATTCCAGGGACCCTACCTCAAGAAAAAACATCCCAACTGCTCTGCAACAAATGCTAACACACGCAGCGTGGGAAATATGTAGGACCGCATTCGTTGCATGACTGCGGTGAGATGGAAACTCTCGAGCGCCTTTTTGCAGCGAAAGCTACATTGGCCACGGACTTGCGATTTCGCTGTGGCAGTGCTCCGAGGAGGCACAGAGACCGACCTTGGGCCGTCGCCTAGCAACCGCCGGCCGTTTGGTACGACGTCACACCGCTTGCCTGGTCGTTGCGCTCGCCTCAGCTCGCTTCGCCAGCTGTGTCGCATGCCTGATAACATGTCGGACGATTGAAAACCAAGGCTAACCAAGCTATGCCTTAGCTTTCGCTACGTATATCCTGGCATAGCCGAGCTAAGGCACTGCCAATTATTAAGGCGGAAGCCTTTAATGCCTCATCGTTGTAAGCAGGAGTTGTCGACCGACTTGTCGCGCTTTTCAATTGGTCGAAATGGTCGTGACGTCACAGTGCGCGAATTTCAAACGGGGTCATTGTACTTTGGCTAGTAACCATGCAGCCAATCAAAGGGATGGTATAGCGATGTTCCAAGTAAAATAAATAAATAAAACCGCGTAGGAAATCGGTCGAGTTGGGGAATCGAACCAGGGTATCCGGAGTGCGAGACGAGCACGCTAACCACTCCGCCAGGCCAGCTTAATGGTTTGGGATGAACAAAGGCGCGTGTGGTGAATACGGTGTCATCGTTCACTCCCATCTTCCTCCCTTCCCTGACCGAAAAATAAACGAAAACAAGAAAAACAAAAAAAAATAAACGAAAACAAGAAAAACAAAAAATAAAAAGGAATAAATAAAGGGCTAAAAAATTAAGAAATAGAAATAATACAAAAAAAAACACAGACAAAAAAAATCGATACAAACCAGTGCGCAAGGAAAGGCTTTCGGCTTGCAGCGCTTGAGACAGCCAAAGTGCCCCGTGAAAATTTTTCCTCGTGCCCCTCCTCGGATACTCTTCCTTGGGATAGGTTCAATTTCTCAAGCTTGGACTTTTCTCCTCAGGCGGCGATGATTAGCCTGCCATTTCCCTGTGTTGCAGCCCACGTTCGCCGACGGGTATGGGACACTCCTTGCCGAGTTTTACGAGGCTCTCCTTCCCTAAAGTCCCTGGCCGAAGGATATGGCCTCGCAGAGGAGGGAGCGGTCTGTCGCGTTTTTTTGCGCACAATCTCCCACTCCCGCACTTATGGAACACCCCCCGTCACGTGTCGAGGCTGAGGAAGAGGAGGATGGCGCGGAGGAAGCATCGATTGTGATTTCAAACATTCACTATTTTACTTCGCTTTTTTCCCACTTTTTTTTTCCCCCCCTTGGCATTCACCACCGTACCTTGGCCAATCCCCCCGCGTGGGTATGTGCCATTTTTATATGGTGAAGAAGAAGAAGATTGTGGTATGTCAGCGACTGGCGTTACCAGGGTCCGCAGGTGGTACAGGTGGTCTACACGTGTGGCCCGCACCTGCTCTTCATAAGTCCCCATGCGCGAGGCCAAGCAGGGTACAAGAGACCGGAAACTGCTCCTTTGTCTGCGACATGGTAGTGAGGGATGGGGTCTCGGCATGCCGAAGATACCACCGGAAACGAGGCCTTTTTGTATTCCAAGTTCGGTGCGACGTTCTTTGTCGCTGACGACAGCTGCACCGTGACGCGGCCAAACGGTAATTCTACCCACGTGGCACTAGGTCCTTCCATTTACCGCAGAGGTGCATCCTGCTCGTCCGCATCAGATCAGCTCAGGCATCTCGATCGGCTCCTCACTTTTCCTTCCTATTTTGATGCGCCTTTTCCTCTCTTTTTTTTTTTTTGCCCATTCCTTTTCAAACCCGGCCGCGGCGGCTGCGTTTCCATGGAAGCGATGCACAAAGGCTCTCGTGTGCTGTGCGAAGTCATCAGTGCACCTAGGCGGTCGAAATTATTCCAGAGCCTTCCACTACCGCGCCTCTTTCTTCTTTCACTCCCACCCACCTAGCTCCGTTCTTTCACATCGCGTTTGACGTGTCCACCGAGAAGTGAGACAGTTAGCGCGACTTTCATTTCCTCAAAAACCAATTAATTCAATTCCCCTACATTTCAATATCGTGTATATGTACATAGAGTATGTTGCCCCCCCTAGCCCTATCCTTTCTTCTATCGCTCCCCCCTTCCTTTCTTTCTCCCTGTCATATCCGTGTCATTTTATTCCCGATAGCCGCAGCTCAGCTGCTTCAGGCTTCGATGGCAGATGCCGCGGCTAGAAACATCTGTTCCTTCCATTTTTTACTTTCATTAATAATAAATAGCCACTAACAACAACAATTCCCCGAACCGCGGTGGAACGACGTGACCTCCACGAGAGAGAGAGCTGAACTCGCACCACGACCACAGTTCCCCTCATCAGCTTCATAAGTTAATAGTTACCATTGAACAGGACTACTAACAAGAGCTGCAAGCTATGGACAAATCATGGTTTCGTCTCCCCACTTCCCCTCCGTCGGCTGACGTGCTCAACAGAACGCATTTAATCCCTGGTCATGTCGCATTTGGCAGGTGACACCATGCAGGGGCTGGAGCAGCGACACGAACCCCCGTAAAGGCGCGCATACGCAACGGTGACACGTGCAGCTGAAAGGGAACTTAATACGCACGTACTGTTCCCTGGTTCGGACCATTTTAAACGCTAGGCAATTGTCCTATTCACATCTAAGCGTTTAGAGCCGTATTAAAAAAAATTAATTAATGTCAGGCAATTATTAAAGTACCGGAACGAAAAAAATACTGGCCGGTTCCTTACATCTTTATATTCCTCATAACAACAGAGTAGCAGGCCAGATATTCCGGCCGACCTGTTTGCCTTTCTTATCATTAAACTTCTCTCTCCCTCATTTGGTTTCAATCCGAAAGAACGCTTTTGCTTTTTTTCTGTATTGATTCACTTCAGCTGGCACAAGTGAGAACAGCGGCAAGCAGTGTTTCGGCGAAGACAAATCCCACCACGACAAGCGCCAGGAATTAATAAGGGGGTAGAAAACAACAAATAAATAAAACGTGGCGCACGAGCCACCAATTATTCCTTCTTTCTCTTTCATCCCTTTTCAGTCCATACCCTCCTTGCGGTAGAACCCACCGGTGCTGCTCTCCCGCGTGCTTTTCTTTTGTCTTCATTATGTACAGTCTTTGTCAAAAGTTTCGAGCCCAGGGGGCTCACTTCTAAGCTTTATATTGGGACTCCAGGAGCATTCATGGAAGTCCTAACTATTGCAGGAGGCAATACCAGAAATCTTCTCATGTCCAGGAAATTTGGAGCGCTAGAGATCCATGAAGAGCGACACAGTGCGGCTGAAAAGAAAACCCCCTGGGCTCCAAACTTTTGACAAAGGCATGTACAGGTGAATAGCAGCCTCTGCCTCCCTTTTCTTGGCCGATCTCCCAGTGTAGATACGCGCCATCTTTTGAAAGGCTAACAACAACAACGACAGGAAGTATGAGGACAAACAGAAAATGAAGAAGACAAAGGCTGGGGCGTCGAAGCGACCTCGCGTAGACCACTTTTTTCCAACATCTTTAGTGCTGGCTAAAATATATGCGCCAATGGCGACGCCAATTTTCGTCAAAAATCAACATGTCGGATATTCTGTGGGACAGCTCAGCAGATCCCCCCCTTAAGGAACTGCAGCTCACTAAACTCGAGCAGTGGAAGGGCGCGTTGCTTAGCTCCGACCCGGTCGTCCAACGCCGGGCCACGGAGTGAGCCATCGAGGTCATCAGTAGTGATCATCATGCCACGAAGGCCTCATCCTCCTCTTCAGAAAACAAAAAAAAAAAAGCGCGCGCATCCGTCCGTTCCACGCGGCAGGTGGCTCGCGCGTGTCGCGAGCACCGTCACGAGGAGCTGGTCGCCATCGTCTCGCTGCTGCGGGGGCTGCAGTCGCAAGGTGAGCGCACTCTGGGCCGGCTGGCGAGGACACGGAGTACGTACACGCCTCATGGCTCGCTGGCGTTCCTCCGTAGGGGCCCCGCCCGCGACTTCGGTCGCGACTAGCGCGCTGGTCGCCCCCGCCCCGCGTCTCGGAAGGTTCCAGCCTCCGGGTGTTGCGTCCACTCGAGGCATCTGTCAGTCCGAGTGTGTTGCAACACCGCCTGCACGCTAGAGCTGACGCTGAGCTCCTCGGTTACCGCCACGTTTTCCCGACTAGTGCAAGCAATTTGCCTGCGCTTCTAGCGGAATACCTGGTGAAATTTTCGCGCCTCGTGGGTTCACTGCCGGTGGCGACGTGCGACCTGTCGCCCATTCCCCGCCCTCCTCTGTCTTCCGATTTAGTCACTCGGTTGGCCGCGCGGCCTGCGAGAGCCCTTAGCTCCGCCGCGAACGCGTCCAGTCTCGGGCTTATTGCTCGAGCGGCTCCGCGGGCCAATGTTCAGGCACCGGGCTAGGAGGCCGAGCCAAGGTCCGGGCAGTGTTTCCTAGTGCAGCTTACCGCGTAATAAACAGTTGTGCTCCATATTAACTGGCCCTTCCTACCTGCGGGTAGATAGCGCAGGTACGCGGTGAACGGCCCGATCGCAGGTGCTGCGGGCGCAACGCCATTTGTCACCCTTCATTGGTACTCCGCAAGCTAGGCAGCAGTTAATCGGCATTTTTTTTTCCTCTGCACTTTCAAGGATCTTGGTCCAGAATCATTTATTTTTGCCGAATTTCTGGCTCTTGGTTTGCCTGTCTCGAGAAATCCTTGCAGTGTGTCACAATCTGTACACCATGCAACCCGCGGACTGCCGTTTCAAAGTTTGAGGGATGCTCTTGAGAGCCAATCACTATGCGTGGTCTTCAGTGCTCTTGCGATGTCGAATTGCACACTGAAATCTTATGCAAACTATGGTCCGTACCGTTGAACATCTGTGAACTGCGCGGGGAAGCTATTCCTAAACCATGTCCCCAAGCGAATGCGCTAGAGGACAGCTTACCCACTTTTCACTCCCATATAGCCGTATTCGTGGTGTCTAACATAGACTGCCTTCCGAAATTTTTTCCCCATTTCTCCCGCGATCGTTTAACATACCACCGAGTGTAGTCATTTCGGCTCTTTCAACTGGACTTAGCCTTGGGCAATCCTCCATCGCGGGTCTTTGCAGCAACCATCATTTCGGTGGCTGCGGAGTGGCGTTAGAAACAACGAAGGTCAATGCTGGCAAAAGATACAGCAGTGCACTTCTGAGCGCGTGACCAGGGAAGCATTGAAATTTTGCGCCGGTTCGAGCTTAGCGCGAGTTCTCAAGTCCCCCGGTCAGCTCCGGTCATCCCCCGGTCGTGCCACTCGTGCCCAAGAACCATTTTAAGCGGATTTTCAGCACACCGAAACCTCCTATTCAAGGGATGGACTCACAGGAGCGATGGGAGGCTGTTCTGAGCAGCTCACAGGCAGAGTTACAGCTTCGCATCGTGGGCTGGGCCTTGAAGGTCGCCGAGGCCCAATAGTGCCCGGTCATCTAGAGCGGCCCGAGGGCCCGTCGCCGTACTTCTCATCCCCCCCCCCCCCCCCCCCCACACACACACACTTCACCTGATCCACTGAAGTGGGTCCAATAAAGTTGTTCCCTGCCAACCTGCCTCTAAGCTCACGAAAAAGCTTAAACTGTGAACAAATTGATCGATAGATTACCGCACACAAACAAGCTACTCTCACTAAAACAAAAACAAAGCTTTTGCAAACTAGCTAAAGTCAAAATATGCGATGCAGCTATCGCCGACCCCGACCTTTATCCCCAAGTAAACTGCGTGACGTCAACGCAGCTTCAAAGCTGCGTTGACATAGCTTTGATCATAGCCGAATGGATGTCACGTTATTCCTGCTTTGGAGTGTAGGGCAAACCTCCTCGAGCTTCATGGGGCCGGACAAAAGCGCACAGACGACAAAGGGACGCCTTAGTGGAGGGCTCCGGATAATTTCGACCACCTGGGGTTCTTTAACACGCACTGACATCGCACAGTAGACGGGCCGCTAGCATTTCGCCTGCACGGAAATTCGACCGCCGCGGCCGGGATCGAACCTGCGTCTTTGGGATCAGCAGCCGATCATAACTACTGAAGTACTTTGATTTGGGCTAGTTGGTTCATATCTTGAAAGTAGTTCGGACGGCGCGAAAACAACAAAGACAAAGGAGACACGAACACAACAGGACGGGCGCCCGTCCTGTTGTGTTCAAAATAACTACTGAGCCACCGCGGCTACTGCAATCAAGAGTTTACCGGATACCAGTGCGCGGAAAAAAAAATTATTTCGGCGCAGTCACGCAATCCAGAAAGCTGAATAATGCCAGGGTACGAGGAGGCAGTTGTGTTTCCCCTTCACGTGGCGACGTGAGGAAACACTTGTTGATGATGAAATCGGGTTTCTTGATGGATTGATGGTTCGGACTCGCAAACATTCACATTACTCGACGGCAGGAAAAGAAGGTTAACTATTTATTTACACATAAATAAACAAGAACAAACGAGCAGGGAGAAAAGTATTTACAGCATGACTGAACCGTTGATTAGACGAAATCAGCCCCGGCTTAAACGATAGCGTTTAGATTTAGGCCCTCCGGGACAACAACCAATAATTAATCAGGCGACACTTCTCACCAACCGATGGTTAGGGAAAAGAAAATAGTTTCCGTCAGCTAATCAAAGACTGGGCAAAGGATATCGGCTAACCAAATACTAGGGAAAGGGGCCCGGGTTTTTTTTTTTTTTTTTTTTAAATAAACCACTACCACCACCACCCGGGGTTCTGAGCACACATACAAACAGCACTGAATTCACTGCATTCCGAACCTCTGCATTCCTCTACGTTTCTTTTTCCACACACGTGCATACGGGACGCAGGTATGCCTCGAGAAAAATCGCTCAAGCTTCTTTATAAAAAAAATCTGTCCTGGAGGGCTCAGGCGCCCAGTGGCAACTACAGCCTAGGGGCCTCTTCTGAGTACCCAAAGCACAAACGACCCATTGGCGCCGCATAGCGTACCCATCAGCCACCGTACACCTGCGCCCTTACAATAAGCTATGTATGAGCAGAGCGAATGACTGACACCTAGGGAAACCAGAAAGCACAGAAAAAAAAACATCCACTGCCCACAAAAATGAGGACTGCAGGCGTTCAAACACTGAACACTGCACAAAGCTGCGTGCTGGAAAGATATGTGGTGGGAAGGCAAGACGGAGACAGTGCCGCCGGTAACAACAGAGCGGCCACCGAGCCTCCGGCATGCGTCCGCGGTTCCACCAATTTGGCAACCATTCGACCCGGGACAGGTGCACATCTCAAAGTAGCTACATCGAGCCGCACACTCTGTGCTGGAGACTGAATGGCGCATCAGAAAGTTCAGCGAACTTCACAGAGGCGCTGGTAACAATACTAGGCAAATGGATCCCGAGGCAGAGCTACAATAAACTTTTTTTTTTCCAAGAACACGCGTCCCGTAAACATTTTATCGCGGTAGTACACTTTCAAACAAGAAAACACTAAATTCTTTGATGTCAGCAGTTACTGCGGTCTTCAGTTAAGAACGCCGCAGGTAAATCTCTTCAGTATTACACGACACATAACGAATACCTATCTGGTCGTAATATTTAATTGCCCTCGCTGATCAACAACTCGCGCACCAGTATGCATATGGCTGCACTGCATTGTATAGTGAAAAGACGCAATGCCGTCATACTGACAGCGAATCGTTTAAATGACAACATGAACTGGTGGGCGAGTTGGTCTGACATAGCGCAACGGCACAAGGCCAAGGTAAGAAGAGGACAAACACAGCGCCGAACTGACAACAAATGTTTATTCCGGATGCAATCAGCATATATATACTCCTTTGCACCTTCGAAAAAACAACAAAAGAAAGAGAGAGGAGCGGAAGGTTTCATCCCAGTCACTATGCGCATGCAGCTGTATCGCGTGTACATCGGTCATATGACATCAGATAGTTGTGCTCTTTCAACGAAATGGCTACGGAAGGTGTGCTGATACAATTCTCACCCAGCTTCATGATTTCAGATGCCTCGATTATCTCTCTAGTAAGTTTATCCTTGTGTTTTGTAACTACAGGGCTGTTTTTGAATTTCGGAAAACAGGAACAATCACGACAGTGAATACCTATGTGGCGGGCCGCATTCTTGTTTCCATGCTCTTTGCTAGATTGTCACCCGGCTAGGTTCGCTTCGGAAGTGAATGACCTGTGCGCGATGTTCTCGGAAGTGCTTTCTCCGCTGGAAATTACACATGAAGTGGCTGTGAACGATCGCATTAAGTTCCTTGATTTGACCTTATTTTTCAATGATTTCCATGTATGCTGGGCTTTTGAACCTAGAAGTAAAAAGCCCTTACTTCCCTATAGCTCAGACCATTCGAAGCTCGTGAAAAGAGGCATTGTGGCGTCATGCTTTCAAAATGCCATGAAAAAATCATGTCCACACAAGATAAAACATAGTTTCTTCAATCAGGTTGAAAGACTAACCGATGCAAAATACCCCCTTCATATTCTGGCGTCAGTAGCAGAAGGGATTTTGAAAAAGCTAAAGGGGGGCAACGCTGCCCCTCTTTCTAAACAAAGAAATCTGGCAATTATACCCTATGTCCATGTCGTGTCCCACAATCTGAAGAGAATAGGTAAAAAGGCTGGAGTTGATGTTGTTTTTTCAGTCAGTGGCTTGTGTGCGAGGGTGAATGGCCAGGATAAAAGATCAGAATCCGGCCATGACTGCAAGAAAAACCACAGGACGAAGTACGTGCCACGCCAAGATAACGTGGTGTATTCAGTCCCGTTGACGTGTGGTGCTTCATACATCGGCCAAACGGGCCGTTGTCTAAATGAAAGACTTAGAGGGCACGGAAACAACGTTAAGAATGCGGCCCGCCACATAGGTATTCACTGTCGTGATTGTTCCTGTTTTCCGAAATTCAAAAACAGCCCTGTAGTTACAAAACACAAGGATAAACTTACTAGAGCGATAATCGAGGCATCTGAAATCATGAAGCTGGGTGAGAATTGTATCAGCACCCCTTCCGTAGCCATTTCGTTGAAAGAGCACAACTATCTGATGTCATATGACCGATGTACACGCGATGCAGCTGCATGCGCATAGTGATTGGGTTTGAAGCTTTCCGCTCCTCTCTCTTTCCTTTGTAGTTTTTTCGAAGGTGCTGAAGTATATATATGCTGATTGCATCCGGAATAAACATTTGTTGTCAGTTCGGCGCTGCGTTTGTCCTCTTCTTACCTTGGCCTTGTGCCGTTGCGCTGCTTCACTAGGTTTAAATGACGCCATACTGTAATATCAAAAGACATGAGGTCATTGCACTGACGGCTCAGTTATGTTCCTAGTTGACAAACAAGACGTCAAAATGATCAAAAACACCGTCATTCGAAAATGACGGCTGGCAATCATTTTGACGATTAGATACTTGGAAATAGAGCTGCCAAGGTATTTCGCGTCATTCTGACTGATTTTGTTTTGTTTTTTTTTACAGCGTGCTGAAGGAGACCATGAAAGCCGAATGAAGGCTGCCTGTCTACATACGGTAAGTGTGGCGCATGTCATATGCTCTGCATGACCTTGTTATGTTGCAGAGTTCCCAAAGGACGTCGGCACAAAATGCTACCATGCAAATCCTATACCTCCCAGCTTCAGGGAATCAAACGGGCCATCATATTTTCTATTTTTCGCATACCTTATTGGACTAACTGCCTATTATAGTTGTCGATAAGCAAATAGGCTATTAGTTCTATCAGAATGGTAAGCTCCCTGTTTTTTTTTTTTTTCCGAAGGTAGCGCAAACTCCTCCTCGCCCGGTGAGCGAAGCGCGCGGCCGCTACCGCCCGCTTCATTTCGTATCGCATGCGGCGCGTTGACGCGCTTCCTTGATACGCGACTTTTCTGGGCGCATTTTCACAAGGCTGTTCATACGTAAGACTGTAGAAAGTCTACGCTCACGCACAGCGCTCATGTGTCGCGGTGTTTCTACGCTCACTAATGGCGCCGTTTTGCCGCGATAACTTAGCGATAACGAAAGCCGCGCGGGTTCTTCGTCACGTGTGAAGCCTCGTCCAATGGGAGAGCAGGAAACGGCGAAGAACAGAGGGGAGGGGTAGAGGGGAAATTCTCCTTTCCTATTTGAACAATGGTTTGCGCTATACCTTTGGAACATAAGGGGGCTTTAGCAGTATGGGCCGCGTATTTCTGAAAGCGTCCGTACTCTGGAGCCAGCAACATCGAGTCAAAACCAGAGGTAGGTAACTCCGGCTAGTTTCGGTTTCAACAACTGCACCGCACCTGGCGATTGGAGGAGAAGCCATATTTAGAAACGAATAATTCCTACGCGTGCTCCATTCGTGTTTTATTTCTAGCACACGCAATAGTTTTAAAACGTGAACTGAATATTTTGTAGTTGCTACGTTTTCACTCTTTCCCGCGCCTGTTCTCCTCCAAAGACATTCGTTTTGTTTTTGTTTTTGCGCTGCGACAGCAGGCTCGCAAGCGCGCGCCGCAATCCCGGCTGCTGCGGCGATAGATGAGAGCGCGTATGAGCGGCGCGGTTTTTTGAGCGCATCCGAGTTTCGCCGAGCAAGGCGTACACTGCTTGGGCCGAATTTCCGACTATCGTCACGTTTCAAGTGCGCCCGAGCCTCTATCATGGCACAGAGACCCTATCGCGTGACTCTCGAGTTGCAATGCGGTGCCAAACACAGCTGTACCGAAAGCTGTGTCAAGTGCTTCCGGTTCCCACTCGACGAAAGGTAAGCCAGCGGTCACTTGCGCTCGAGTTACGTGATGTGGATAACTATGCCAAACAGAACGCTACCACCTGCCGCCCACGAGCAGCTTTATGCGCAAAGTAAATAGTTTTCGAGGAATCCTGAAGTCCTGCCGCACACCTTGGTGCGCATTTCGAGCTTCCCTGCGTTTTTGCTGCTATGTTCGGTTTATGCTTTTCGTGCGCTTATAAGGTGCGCATGTCCCTTTATGGCGTCATTTGCAATAGGAGACGTTAGATGTAAAGGTTTTCTTCTATAATCTTTGCACACCAGACGGTAATGCCAATAATTCGATAACGTTCTTCGATGCAATCAAAACTGCTTTCGCCAGGACGCTTGTATACTTTTCAAGTTACCGCGTTCGACGTCGACCGCTGGGCGCGATGCCCGACAGAAGGGGCGATTTTGTCCTGAATGCATTGTTGTCACGCGGCGGTGACGATCGCCAGACAGAGAAAGGGCAGGCTACTTTGAAAAGCTCACTGCCAACTGTGCCCTTTCGCCCACAAAAGCGACACAAAATCTCGGCGACATCATGCTTGGCGAGATAATTTCTGCGGCTGTCGGCCACGCGCTGCTCTGCGTGACTCAGAAATCTGAGATAAGCACTGGGTGGTGGCTGCGAATCGACGAACTGCCGGAGCGCCAGTCGGTTGGATCTGGCGCGGCACATGCGAGGCGACTGCTAAACAACGCCTATATCGCCTTTGCTCCGACCACTTGGCGGACGCTGAATACGCGGACCCAATGAAGAACAAGCTGCTTTTGATGGCCGTGCCAACGGTAAAGGTTGCCGACCCGCGTTGACGCCCAGGCTGCAAGTGAGTGCTTTTTTCAGTCATGCATGCAGTGTTTAACCTCCTGCTTCTGTGTACCTATATTTTTCTGTTTTCACAGTGGGGTTAGTTTGCCAACGTGTTAAGAATGTATCTTAGCTGAAAACTGCTCGAACGTCGGTTATGTGTTCGCTGACCTGAGGATGTCTTTCAATTCAAGGTGGCATGCAACGGCAGGAAACCGGCCGCGAGCTTCCCGGGAGGGAAGTGTCGAGGCGAGCTCAAATGGCCGACGGTTTCTTCGGGCAAAAAGCGGTCCTGCAAGCACTGGTTGTGTTGCCACCCGACAAGAAGCACCTGACAATGGCCAAGATATCCATATCGAATCCTTAGCCGAAGGTACTTACGTAAGTTGCGCACAGAAGCAAGCTATCTGGGGATTTTACAATCTATCAGATAAGTAGGTGACGCTTATATATAACCCCCCCTCACCCCTTTCGACGCTTTTGCCCTTCCACAGCCATCAAGTCGTGCGATCTTGTGCCCCGGGCAGGACACCTGCCTGAAACCGGCCGGAGCCCTCACGCACCATCGCAGGGTCCTTCAGGCCTGGGCCAAGGTAACTGATTACTTGTTCAATGCAGCTTGCCCACTCAAATGATTGCGTTCTCTCGAACACACAGAATAAAGCTGCTAACCATTTACAATTGTGTATACGCTCAATGAAGGCACATTTAATAGGGAGATTAGGATGTGCATGTTTTTTCACTTGGCGTTCCCATATAAATGCCCCAAAAGTGTCTGGAAAATTGCCTAAAAGTATTCAGTGAAAATATTGGTTCTCAAATGCATGTGGCCTTTGCTTTCATCCTGGCTCCGCGATATAGAACATTCACCTATTTACCACTTCGCGCAGGTTGTGAACCAGCCCAACGACGGAGGAAAAAAAAACGCTCCTCTCTCAAACAGCATCGGAACGTGTCGCTCGCCGAAGGGGGGAAGCCAAAAGGAGCCGGAAAGCACTGGAAAGACTACGGAACAGAAGAAAACAGACAGTTAATAAGACGGTTTATGGGGGATTAACGTCCCAAAGCGACTCGGGCAATGAGGGACACCGTAGTGAAGGGCTCTAACTTTCGACCCCCGGGGGTTCTTTCACGTGCACGGACATCGTGCAGTACACGGGCCTCTAGAATTGCGAAATTGTATAGGTCCGTGTACTGTGCGATGCCAGTGCAATGACGAAGGCACTGACATTATGCTATCAATCCCGAGATCCCTCAGAAATTGCCTGTCTTGAGTGTAATTGCTGGCGTAGCAGATGTTCTTGAAGAAGCAGTTAGATTGCAACAAGGGTTTTGTATGTGTTAACGCAGTTATGTTTTAACTCCCAATGAGATATCGCACTAAAATTACTGAGGGGCTGATAACACGCAATACGCATAATCTATGTGCATGAGCGTCCGGAAAGGGGGGGGGGGGGGGGGGGTGCGGTTGCACCCCCCTGGAATTAGATATCATTTATGCACTATAGCAGAAAACTACACAGCTTGATTAGCACGCTTAGGTGATGTTAAGTTATCGGATTTTGCTTATTGCGTTCAGTTCTTTGTTCATTAATAAATTCCAATGTTTGTTTTCCAGCCTAGCACTAATTTGCTGCTTCTTATTTTTGTTTCATGTGCGCAGTTTAGACCACAAATAGTTCCTTTTTGGTACTAACCTACCGCCTCCCCCATACCCAAACATCGGATGCCACCCCTTCTGCAGTTCTGCGGACGCCCTTGTCTATGTGAATGTCTGTGAAACTTTCTCCAGCGAACTTGTCGAACCGACAACGTTCTGGGCTGTCATACATGCTAATATATGCAGAACAAAAAAACGTACCAGGGCGCCTAAGTTCGTTTCACCGCCTACAACCAACATAGAAGCGATTCATACTGATCGGTCTGTAACTGCGGCGACGCAGTAATAACGCAACGCACAGCACACTTCTTGTTTGATGGTTATATATTACGGGGGGGGGGGGGGGGGGGGGGATACCTTTCCGTGCCATTATAAGATCACTTTGTACTCAACTGCGGTTCGATTCCATTCGCTGCGTGCGCATCCGACAACGAAACAGCGTCGAGGCATTCTCTTGGCCCACTCAACAGTCGAGAGACCGGGTCAGGTCGACCACCTCAACATCTGTTACCTGTCTGCTTTGGTCAACGTCATCCCTGGTTAGCGAGCGTCCTTTTCATGCCTGCACGCTTGTTTACATGACCCCCCTTCCAGTTTTACGACCGGAGGGGCGGGAGTCCCTTTTGTTCGAAACGCACCGCGAAGCGCGTACCCGGAAACCGTCTCGTATTTTCGTGGAAAGCAGGCCTGTGAAAGTGCTCGCTTCTCTGTGTATGTGTTCCCTACGGACGGAGCCTGTCTGCGCATGCGCGAGGCGCAGGTATCTGTGCATGTCAGATATCGGCGCCTGCTCTGCGCATTCCGACAGTGCCAGATATCGGCGCCTGTGCACGGGTGCTAGCGAGCGCGTCGGAAGCGGGGTCCGGTTTACAACAATCGGAGGACCGCGGGGCTCTCGGGGACTCTTCATGGCATGGAAGCTCTTTCCCGTTCCCCCCAACTTTCTTCGCGGTTTATCCTTTCAGCGCCCCTCGACCCCTTTTCTTCATGGCTTGAAATTCTTTCCGCCGTCTCGAGAGGGGCGTGAGCCAGCACCAAGGACATGAGATGCATGACTCTTTTCGACGCCCGGTCCGGCGTACGCCAAGAGCGCCGACGCTGGGCGTGTACACCCAGGAAGGGCCCTTGGAGTTGGCAACAATGGGAGGACCGCGGGGCTCTCAGGGACTCTTTTCTTCGGGCTGGAAGCTCTTTCAGGTTCCCCCAAATTTTCTTGGAATTCTGGCAGCTCCCCAATCACTGTTCACGGCTTGGCATTTTTTTTTTCAGTCGGCTCGCGAGGGGGAGCGAGCCAGCACCTGGAGCATGGAGGTGCATGCCACTTTTTGACGCCCGTCGCGGCGCGTGCTGGGCGCGCAGGCGCTTCGCGTGTACGCCTCGGAAGTGTCCATCGAGGTGGCGCCTAAGTTGTTGGCATTCAAAGGAGCCGAGAAAAACCAGGGCAGCGGCGGTGCAGACTCGAAGGACGAGCGAGAATCGCTGAGTGAGTGCGGAGCGGTCGAGTGTGCGAACGAGGGGCACAGCGCACGGAACACGCTGTCATTGTGGGCTGTATGCGTGGGCGAAAACGAAAGGCGAGACGGGAAGCGCGCGCGCAACGAGCAGACCGCGCGGCGCGTCGGCTACGCCCGCCCTCCATCCCTCGACGGACCAATGGAATGCCTTTCGCGAATGACGTCATCCGCAAGGCTCGGGATGCCAGCGTAGCGGACGAGGAGGTTGGCTCCTCGAAAGGAAGAGCGAACGGGCTTTGATTTGAATTTTTAATAGTTTCGGGAGCGCGCATGCCTCTAGCATTTTGCAGAGGTCATTTTCCATGCCTCATCTATGCACTGGGCTTGTTTGTCTAACACGTCCAGAACCCTGGGCAGTGGCCCTTTCACCAAGGTAAACGAACGTGCCTCAATGGCCTAGTGTTAGCGTTTCTGACTCGCAACTCAAGGGTCGTGGGTTCGATTCTCAACTGATTAACCCAACTGAAATTTGAGTCACGCTACGACCTCCTAGTCACTGTTTAACTCGATTTGGTTTATTGGGGTTTAACGTCCCAAAGCGACTGAGACTATGAGAGACGCCGTAGTGGAGGGCTCCGGAAATTTCGACCACCTGGGGTTCTTTAACGTGCACTGACATCGTACAGCACACGGGCCTCTAGAATTTCGCCTTCATCGAAATTCAGCCGCCGCGGCCGGGATCGAACCCGCGTCTTTCGGGTCAGCAGCCGAGCGCCGTAACCACTGAGCCACCGCGGCGGGGCTGTTTAACTCGAGTTTTACTCATTGTCATTCCACAGCACAACGTGTGACAAAGAGCGCGACTTTCCCTCCGAACGTCCGCTCTAATGCTGTAGCGTTTTTAAAGTTTTCCTTACATCAATTAGACATTTAAAGACCATAAACTTGACGCTGTCTAACACGGCAAAGCAACCCTGCATGAGCAAGCACTTTGCAAGGACCAACACTTGAGCTCCGCAATACAGCACAACATGCAACTCACACTCGGACGGATGGATGGGTGGATGGAAGGAAGATAATGGGCGTACCCTTTGAAACGGTGGTGACAGTTGCCACCATGCTCCGCATTTTTTCTTTACATTTCTATAACAGTGTTATCACTGTGATAGATTTCTCAATAAATTCGCCATTTTCATTAAATACAATTTTTATTCGTGCACTTGTAAGCTTACGTCACCTGCATGCTTTTGAGCCACTCATCCTCCAATCGCTTTTTGCCAATTTCCACCGAAGATTTACTTAAATGACCACTGTTATCTCTAAACCACAGGGCCTCAGGGAGAGTGACTGTGGCTGCATCGACACACGGATGGATGCCGCCACATTCTAGTACAAGATGTTCAATTGTTTCTACAGATCTACCACACACTGCACATGCGTCATCATCTCGATTAAATTTCTTTCGCGTTGTAAGACACCCTGATCTGGCTTCAAAGAGTACGACGAGAAACCGCCTGTTCAGCTCGAGCATATTAGCTTTACGTTATTCGCGCACTGTTGAGCGGCATCTCTCTTGTCAACTCGCCATGATGCCGTCGCGCAAAGGGCAAAAAAATGAAAAAGCGAACCTCAGAGGAGTTTTCCGTGTGCGAAAGCTCTACTACGCGAGGTACAACTTCCGATTTTGCGTCGATTCATCGCTGTGACCTTCAAAGCCCAGCAAGGTCAAACTAGGACCTAGTCATTTTGCCATAGTCATGACACGCAAATTACGGCCGCACGGCTGGACTGGAGAGACGGCGGCACAAAAAGCGCGCCGCCGCTCGAATCCGGCCAACTAGCACGACCACTGACCAGCGGTCATGACACCCTTGACCTTTAGAGCTGAGATTCGCATCGCCTGATGTGACGTCACGCGATGACGTAGAAATGACGTCACACCATTCTCCGTTACAAAAAAAATTCAGGGGGGCGCTTTGTTGCCCTAAAGTGCTGTCAGGCGAAAACATTGAGCGCGGTGTAGCTGCTTGTGTCACTGATGTGTGGTCAAGATGTTAAGCTTCGCCTCTAAGAGTGGAACGCGAGAGCGTCTAGCAACGCTGCCAGGGAGTCCAATGAACGCCATCGCCCGTTCGGCTCTACGCCTTGCTCGTCGGTAAATTGGTTTTTGAGGAAAGGAAATGTACCTGTCTCGCACATCTCAGTGGAGACCTGAACCTCGCCGTAACGGGAAGGGAGGAAGATGGAAGTGAACGAAGACACCGTATTCTCTAGACGCGCCTTCGTTCAATCCAAACCATCGAGCTGGCATGGCGGAGTGGCGTGTCGCACTCCGGAGACCCTGGTTCGATTCCCCAGCTCGACCAATTTCCTACTCGGTTTTATATATTTATCTGAACTGACTATAAAGGTTAATTAGGCTAATTTGTTAATTAAGCAATTAACCTGTCAAGGGATGATTTATTTGCACGCACTCAGTCCCTCGCGCCCGGGTCCCCACTTGTCGTCCGCAGTTCGCGCGCCGTACACAACGCGCACCGAGCTCACACCCGGGCCCACTTCGACCGCGCCACTCGATCGCAACCGCGCACATGCCCGCCACGCCGGCGTCGCGTCCCCTCCACCCCGTGTTGCCAGCCGTACACAGGGTTGCATCCCCTACTCCCATGTTGCCAGCCGTCCCCCTGTGTCCCCTGATGGTGCCACCCGCACTGGCCCTTACAAACTAAACTCAGTCCCACTTACTTGGAGCATCATTATACGATCCCTTTAATTGGTTGCATGGCTACCAGCCAAAGTACAATTGGCCCCGTTTGAAATTCGCGCACTGTGACGTCACGACCATTTCGACCAATTGAAAAGCGTGAGATTTCTGTCCTCAACTCCAGCTTACAACGATGAAAAGGCTTCCGCCTTAATTCTGCCGGCTTCGCTTTCGCTCGAGCCGGGTTGAACCACAGGCAATTTTTTTGCGTTGTTTTTTTCTCTCCCAAGATCTCGGTGCAAAGCCCGCAGAGCGTCATTTTGTCGTTTCCCGAGAGTATATCAAAAGACGCACACCGGTTACGGATAAAAAAGACTGAGCGCTGAGTGACCAGGATCGTTTGTTCGAACCATTTCGCTGGGTACTTATTCCTTCCCGGTAACCACCAACTTCCCTCGTAACTACTGATTTCATGTCGCGTGACCGTGTCGTGAACGCGGTTCCGTTTTGTAGGCGCGCCGTCATTGGCAACTGAACTTATTCTGGTGCTTTCGGCAGTATATCTCCAGCTGTTTTCACGTTGCTGTAAGTATAAGCCGTAAGGCTAGCGGTTTAGACCCGCCGCGGTAGCTCAATGGTCAAGGCGCTCGTCTACCGAGCCGGAGTACCTGGGTTCGAACCCGACCGCAGCGGCCGCGTTTCGATGGAGGCTAAATGCGAAAGGCGCCCGTGTGCTGTGCGATGTCGGTGCACGTCAAAGATCCCCGGATGGTCGAAATTATCCCGGAGACCTCCACAACGGCACCTCTTTCTCTCTCTTTCCAACCTTTCTCCCTTCCCTTCTCCACCGAGATATGCGAGAGAGATACTGCTCCATTTCCTTTCCTCAAAAACCAATTTACAATTTACGAACGGTTTAGTGCGCTCGAGCGGCGATAGCCTCTCACTCAGCATTGCCGTATCATCAAAGCGACGAAGCACGCAGCACGCATGCAGTGCTGGGCCGACGTAATGGGAGACAAGCGGGAGATGAACTGAAGGGCAGACGTGGATAGAAGTGCACCCCTGATATTTCCAGGATTCATCTGTTTTACCCCCCCCCCCCCCCCCCCCATCCACTCTTGTCTGGCATCTGCAAAAGCAAGCTGCAGACTACCCACGCATCATATTCCGATGCTGCCGGCCCTTCTCGAGCTCACTGGGCTCGCGCACAAGAGCAACTGTCGGTCACCGGACACAGACGAAGAATAGGTCTGCGAAGGCAGAGTCAGTCAGTACGGCTTCTGCATACGTTCTCCTCGATAAAAAGCGCCCTATTTTTCTGTATCACGTATTGCACTGCCTTTAGTAATAATAAAAAAAAAAAACATATGAGAGACACTTCCACAATCCTCCGCGCGGCTAAATATACCGACGCGACTCTGCCTCCACAGACAGCCGTCAAAGCGCGGCCGACTTACAGCAAGCGCAGCCTATGCCTCGTTTTCATGCTGCTGTGATGACGCAACCGCAGCCAGAGACATGCAACGTTTGAAACCAATCAAGCGGTTGAGAAAAGAGTGTTTATCTGTGCGGTGTCGGTTGGCGAACACCGCACAGCGACTTGCCCGTAGCAGTGAACGGGCGCTGCACGCCGCAGGGACCTGCAGCATCACAAGAGTCGGTGGTCCACGTGCACCGCCTTCCAACGTACGACCGGGCTCTCGAGACACAAAGAGCGCGATCTGGCGCGTCCCAGGCTGCGACCCAGGCGACTCTTCTACGCGCACAACTGCGCGGGGCGTCGATTCCGGAGATGTCATCTCACTGGTTCTTCAGCCCGAAAATGCAGAAATGGTCCGCCGCTATAATCCGCTCTCCTTCGCCTAATCACCGTTATTCAACAAACTAAATCGAAGCACAACATCAAGGAAAAGTACCGCTGCGTGCACGTTGTTCGGCGGGCATTTCCGTTTATGTTGCGCAGTGTTGCCAGACGCGTTTAACTTTTTTCGGGAATTGCGATATCATTGTGGCGTATCCCATGAGTAATAGGGACGAATGTTTGATTAATAAGCAAAAAATGGGACTGCGCGTGTAGTTTAGTTGCAAAGTACTGCTACTTGAAAAACACGTTTACTGAAAGAACAGTCGGGAAAGTTTATGGACCCTGTGCTAAAAAATATTTGTTTTACGATTCAAGCCGCCGCGGTGGCTTATGGCGGTTATGGCGCTCGGGTGCTCGCCCGAAAGACGCATTTTCGATCCCGGCCGCAGCGGTAGGATTTCGATGCAGGTGAAATTTAGAGGTCCGTGTACTGTGCGATTTCAGGGCACGTTAAAGAACCCCAGGTGGCCGAAATTTCGGGAGCCCTTCACTACGGCGTCCCTCATAGCCTGAATCACTTTGGGACGTTAAACTCTCCTAAACCAGTTTTGATTCAAGTATTATACTAACGTTCACAAGGCTATATTATAAAAAAAATATATTTGGAGCGTTAGATCAATGCTTATTATAGAACATATCACATTATTTGCTAATTAATAACTCTAAGCAACAGTTCCAAGTGAGCGCGCTTGTCTTGTGTCCGTCGTTTCAGTTCTTGTTTTTGGTCCGTGTGTAGCACGTTATTCCCCTCGAATGTGCAACTAGCCCACATTGCCGCCTTGCTAGCATTAGAATGTTTGCTTGTAGTGTTAAACTTCTTATAACACTTCATATATAATACAGCATTGCGCGTCTTTATCGTGAATACTTGTAAAACTTTTCCTGCTTCATCCGCTGGTTTGTTTGCGATGAAACTGCGCACAGAGGTTGCCTGTTGCGGTAACTTTTGTCTCGCGGTAAGCTTATCCGCTGGCTTGTTTGCGATGAAACTGCGCGCAGAGGTTGCGTGTTGCGGTAAATTTTGTCTCGCGGTAAGTTTGACAACGGTACTTACCCGGTTCAGCCGCGCCCGTTGCTAACCCGTAATCGTCTGCGCCGACGACGAGGAACTGAAAGCCGCCGACGCCGGGTTTCCGCGAAGGGCGCTGGTGGCGCCATCAAAGGACCCGCACACCTAGTAACGCTCGCCTTGGCGCCTTTCGCGTAGTGGCGCTTTCCTCTGCAATCAAGAGATGGCATCAGCGCTGCCCCTTGGCGGAAACCCGACGCTGGCGGCTCTTGGCTCCTCGTTCTCGGTGCAAATGATTGCGGGTTTTCATCTTGCGCGGCTGAACCACGCTAGTACCGCAGTTAACTTGCTGTGAGACAAAAGTTAGCAGAACGCGAAAACTCTGTGCGCAGTTTCACCGCAAACTAGCCAGCAGTTCAGGCGAGAAAATTTTGGAAACCCTTCACGATACAACGTTGTTTGTTAGTTTTTAGCATTAATGAGACGTTCTAATGTTGGCTGCTAGCCGAAAGGTGTCACCAAAGGGAAGATGCTGTGGCAGATTCCGATCAGAGCTCCGTAACCCGTTGGCAGCGAGCTTTGAAGCAGCTGATAGCTTTGATCTGGACGCCCCACCAGCTCGCAGCATATCTCGAGGTACTAGCGTCCGCACCCTGCCGAAGCTGTACCTAACTCGCGATTCCCTGATAGGCCGTCTTGCAAAAGCGCCTACGGTATCAGTCAGGCACGCGCACGGAGAAGGGAAAGAATGGGCGAGGTGCGTTTCCAGAGTCATCGAAAGAGATCAGGAGAAAGTCGTATGCTTTCGCTTCCAACTTCCTCCTCCGGCTCCCTTGCTTCGTGACAGTCGCTGTCTGATTATATCGCTCGTTCAATTAAATTATTTTACTGCAACAGCGGTGTTTGGGCTGCATCATCGCAAGAACAACACGACGTCGACTCTGCTGTACTTTCGAGCATGTTTTCGCACAAAACTCAACCAAAACAATGAAAATGGTGCCGAGCTTTCTATGAGTATGTAGTGCGATGTGTTAAGTCGCGCTGTGAGCACAGTGGCATGTATCGGTCATTTGCTAACCCACTGGCAACCTTTACACGCTGTGAGGTGTCAGTACTTTGCAGTGCGGGGAAGAAAAAAATAACCGAAGCGTTAAGCTACTTCAAGCACCCGTGAAACGGACTGCAACGCATATGCAGAACAGCCAGCCTAAGTGGGCACATTAACCTTGACAGTGAACGCTTACCTTTCGGGGCTGTCAATTTCTGCGCTCAGGACACGTACACTCAGCACGCGCTGATCTTACGCTGATGCTGTACAATGAGTGATGTCGCATCACGAAAAATTACCGGACAAACGACGACGGCATGGACGGCGACTACAATGCAACAGGAAAAAAGTGCGAGAAAATTGGAGCCGATAGTAGCTGGCAGGCGATTTTCCCGTGATTTTTCTTTTTTTTTTTCTTGGGGGGGGGGGGGGGGGGGCTGACTTCGGATACGCACCAGATGCCGTTACGTCACATTTTTTGAAGCCGGACGTGAGGACTACCCCATCCTCGTTGGCCGCCGTCTCAGCTCATTAGCGTATGCACAGCAGACAATAAAGCAGATGAAAGAAAAAACTGGTAACGGCGCAAGAAACGAGGACGCACAAAGTACACAAAAGACAGGACTGACGCCAACTTGCAGCTGGGGTTTATTGAGGTTGTTTTACTTGAAGCAGATGGCGCCGCTGCACGCAACGTTACTATTGGCTGCGCTACCTGCCAAAGACTCCCAGTTGTCCTTTCGAAAGCACGTGACTCTCGGACAGCGAGGGCATGGAGGAAAAAAACTGAGGATGGAGCGTCCGGCGACAGCCTTGAAGCCATGCGGCCAGCGTTCGCAAGCAGAGTGTTTATGAAGCCGTTTTCTCCCACAGTTTTTCGCTCTCCCAGTCAGTCCTTTATGTTTCGGTTCTGGTATGTTTCAGTGTGCGCGTATGCGCGGCTTGTGGCGCGGGACCTCTACAGCAAGGAGGTTGATCTACGGTCAGTTTGCCGCGCTAGTCCGCACATGCGTGTGCTCAGTGGGGCTAGATTTTACCGCACGCTATCACGGCGTGATCCCGAGAGGACAAACTTTCTTTTGTTTACTATATCTTTACTTGTTAAGACTAGGCTTCAAGGCTGCCGCCGGACACTCCCTCCTCAGTTTTTTTTCCCTCCAAGCTTGAAGCCTAGCCTTTACAAGTAAAAATATAGTAAAAAAAAGTTTGTCCCTTTGTGATCACGCCACGTGATAGCGTGAGGTAAAATCTAACCCCGCTGAGCGCGCGCATGCGTGGCTTAGCGCGGCAGACTAACTGTAGATCAACCTCCTTGCTGTAGACGCCCCGCGCCACAAGCCACCCATACGCGCGCACTAAAACATACCGAACCAAAACTTAAAGGACTGACTGGGAGAGCGAAAAAGTGAGGGAGAAAATGGCTTCGTAAACACTCGGCTTGCGAACGCTGACCGCGTGACGTCACGCTCCTTCCTTAGTTTTTTTCCTCCACTCTCCTGAGCTTCCCTTCCTCCATACGCGCGCGTCTCCCACTGATCACAATGCGATTTCGGTTTTGTCGCGACCCAAGCGGCTGTCGGGGGTAGGTTTTAGTTTCACAGTGGAGCAATCGCGGCGGCGCCTGGGCAGCTGATTTCCATACACAGCAGCTGTGGCGCACTGCACTGTGGAGCCCTAAAGTCACTGGAACTCAGAGCGCCAGGCGCCAGCCTAACAGTGGGAAGGAAAAGCGTTGTCTCGTTGCCATAGAAAGCCCGCTGGCGCCGCATGCGCAGGCGCCGGCAACCCTTGGCTGGGAGCACATTTCCACGAACGTTGTCCGCCGCGGTGGCTCAGTGGTTATGGTGCTCGGCTGCTGACCCGAAAGACGCGGGTTCGATCCCGGCCGCGGCGGCTGGAATTTCTTTGGAGGAGAAATTCTAGAGGCCCGTGTACTGTGCGATGTCAGTGCACGTTAAAGAACCCCAGGTGGTCGAAATTTCCGGAGCCCTTCACTACGGCGTCTCTCATAGCCTGAGTCGCTTTGGGACGTTAAACCCCATAAACCGAACCGAACGTTGTGGCAGAAAAGGGCGCCATAATGAGAAGAAGCAATCTAGTGGTGTCACCGCTGTCCTCCAAAATGTATTCTGCAAGACAAGGAAAATGGCGCGTTCTCAGCGTAGGAAGTGTCCCAGCTATAGCTTTAGCCAAAGATTTATAATATTCCGCGGCACAATATACAGGTATATACCGGCAACTTCATGCTGTTGACTTTAAAAGAAGAGCAGTTGGTAACAATGGGTCATGGTGTGCGGTGTCTTGTTACTCCGCTGACCAATGACAACAGTAAACCGTCGTTAGCAGACGCGTCGGCAGCCGTGTCGACAGACGCGTCGGCAGATTCGTCCGCCTTTCGGCGTCACTGCTTAAAAGGCTCAAGGTTCCAGCATGAATAAAGGCGCATCTAGTGAATGCATGGGCTTCATAAATAAAATAAAAGGAGCAAAGTCAAGAAAAGGAAAACAAAATAAAAATAAGATGTGGAAATAAAAATGAAATCAATAAAATTAAGAAAAGGAGCAAAAAATAAACAAAACAAGAAAAATAAAAAAAGTAAATAAAAACAAACAGTGGTCAGGTAAGGCTTTCGCCTTGCAGCACTATAGAGAGCCAAAGTGCCCCCTGAATTTATTTAGGTTATTAAACTAGTACCGGCTTCCATGGGGCGAAAGGGAGCGCTTCTAATTGTGCTCAAGTACGTGCGCCCTCGCAAGTTGCTGCGTCCAGTGGGCGAACAGAAGCAGGGGCTGCGACGCCGAGAGCAGTTCGAGCTGCTCCCACGCGAGAAGCGGAGTGTCGGAGGAAGGGAATCTGAGGAGCGGCCCCCCGAGCTGCACGCCAAAAAGTGCGCCGGAGGTCTCGCGCTTTTGCAAGGACTTCTGGAAGCTTTTAGCCGACGGCGGAGACAATAGTAAAGCTGGGCGCAGCGGCGTCGTCTGCTGCTTTGTCTGCTGCGCATGCTCAAAACGCTGAGATGGCGGCCAAGTAGGGCGGGGGGGGGGGGGGGGGGGCAATCGTATACTTGTCGATCGTTTATATATACAGACCGCAATGTGGCGCCAGTTTTCCCAACTACATTCGTACCAGAGCTGTGAGCAACCGTTTGTCGCACAGCCTCCGGAATAATTTCGACCACCTGGGGATCTTTAACGTGTGCTGACATCGCATTGCACACGGACGCCTTTTATGGAGGCGAAACGCAAAAGGTGCCCGTGTGCAATGCGATGTCAGTGCACGTTAAAGATCCCCAGGTGGTGGAAATTATTCCGGAGACCTCCACTACGGCGTCTCTTACCTCCTTTCTTCTTTCACTCCCTCCTTTATTCCTTGGACCCTTAAGGCACGGTTCGGGTGTGTCCACCGAGATATGTGAGACAGTTGCTGCGTCATTTCCTTTCCTCAAAAGCCAATTTTCCGAGTGGTGTCACGCGATTTCTCGCTACATATAGCTTAATGGGCTAGTAAAGTTGGAGGCTAGCTTGAGACAGGTATTCGAACCGACGACATATGCACTTTCAGTTGTGTATGCCTTCATTAAAACTTCTTTCTGGAAGGGTTGGTACATCCTGATTCTAGAAACACATGCAACCACATGTAGAACGAGAGACGAAGCCACGAGCGCTGACTGTCAACTGAATTTTATTGATTGAAGGGGAACACCTTATGAAGGCGAGGAACACTTGGGAAAAGGATGGGAGCGACACAGTCGCACATGGTAATAACAGCATCGAAGAATGTACGCGCGAGCAAGCAACGCAATAAAATCAAAACATACCAAAAAAACAAACAAAGCAGCTCAAGAGAGCAGCCAAACTCTTTTCTTTGCTATATTTTTACTTGTTAAGACTAGGCCTCAAGGTTGTTGCCGGACGCTCCCTCCTCAATTTTTTTCCCTCCATGCTTGCGGCGCGGGGCATATACATACAGCAAGGAGGTTAGTCTACACATGGAGGAAGAAAAAAACTAGGAGAGAGCGCGCTCAGCCTCTGCAAGCTCTCTCCTCTGACGCCGCTGCCGAGGGCCCTTTTGCGCACTGACTCTTGGGAAATAGGCCCTCCTCCACAGTTACCAGACTGCCAACCAGCGGTGCTTTTTAGTGAACGTCCGTGCTGCGATGTAGCGCAGAAGCGCAGCGCCAGTGTTGCAGCTTTGGCGGAATGCGCACCGAGCTCGAAGTTGTCTGAAGGCTCCGCGTCTCAACACTTCTGTTGATTACACTCTTGAGTTTTTGGGTGCACTGTAGAAAACTGCAGGTAAACTTTTCATCAAAGTGTGCGGCCGCGACCTCGTCACTGTTCAACTGTGGTTCATAAAGAGAATAGAGAGGAATTCCTTTTGTCGTTATATACACATACGGAGCGTTTATTTCGGAGAACTCGAGAGTAGGCGAAGAAAACGAGCCTCTATAAAAGGGCGCAATGGCTTCCAGAGCGCTCACGGCGGACGGACGTGTTTAACGAGCGCTCCGGCGCGCTGCGCAAGATTCTATTTCTCGGGCAGGCGGACTTCGGCCCGCCCATGGGCCCACCGTTCTCTGCTATTCGCGAGGCACAAGTCGCGCCGAATACGCTTGCGCACATACGCGGTTCCGACGTGAAATGCAGCAGTGAAGTATTTCTCTCTCTCGCTGTCGAGAGAGAGTGCCGGCGGCTTTACGTCTGCCCCTGCGCGGGGTCTCCCGGCCACTGCGCACAATCACTTACAAAAGGAAGTAAACTGTATGTACTACGTAGCCGTGCGCACGTAGCGTCTTGTCTCGGACTAATCGCGCGCGCGGCACATTGCACTAGCGGCCGGGGTGGGGCGCCCGGCCGCGTATACCGTCCGATGTAGCACCCACGGAGCGTTCGTGTCACGCGTGCACTACCTGGCGAAGAGCGAGCGGGAAGTCGAGCCTGCCTGCTCGATGAACGCACAGAGGCTCCTGTCACGGGTGCGCGCACTGCCGCGCGGCCACAGGAGCGCTTCGAGACTGTCCGGGATGATTCCCAGAGCCCTGTAGGCCGCAAGCATCTCGCGACGCGGCACTGCAGAAGCGGCACAGCGAAGGAGCATGTGCTCCAATGTCTCCACTGCGCCGCAGTCAGCGCACGCGTCGCTCGGGGATGGTGGCCGCTGCGGCGAGCGAGCAGTTTGCGCTCACCACGGAGCCGTCAGTGAACACAAGTAGATGGTCGCGCAGTTGCTCGTAGAGCGAGAGAGCGAACCGAAACCGAAATCCGGCTAAGAGCTACCGCTTCCTTGTCACGTGAGGGCCTATTTCCCATGATGCTTTCCATTATATTTTTTATGACTAGGCTTCACGATTGTGACGTCATGCTCCCTCCTAGTTTTCTTTCCTCCATGAGTCTACAGTCAGTTTTCCGCGCTAATTCGCGCATGCGCGCTCGCAGCGGGGTTAGATTTTACCGCACGCTATCACGTGGCGTGGTCACGGGGGGGGGGGGGGGGGGGCGCAAACTTTTTTTTTACTATATCTTTACTTGTTAAGACTAGGCTTCAAGGCTGTCTCGCCGGACGCTCCCTCAGTTTTTTCCTCCATGCTTGAAGGCCGTCGAAACCTCGACGGAGTTCATCGCTGCTCCGTTGACTCGATAGACTATTGACTCGATGGCCGTTGAAACCACCAGTGTAGCAGCGCTCAATGGTCTTGGAGTCGATAGACTATCGGTTCGAAGGCCTTCGAAATAGTGGTCAACAACATGAAGTTGCCGCCTGTTTGGACGAAGACGGGCGCTACTACTGTGTGCTGTCTCAACGCTGCGTTCTTCGTTCGTACAGCATGTCTGACCAAATTGGCCCCACAGTATACTCTGTTGAAGTGCGCTCCACCCACTTTGCTCCGGTATATTTTAAACCCTGGCTAATGTTAGCTGGGGAACCTGGTATGGCATGTGGGTCTTAACGCCCCCCTTGGATACGTGTGCCTGGTTCGGTGGTACCTAAGGGGAGACACAGTGGCTGGAATTCGATCCCGCATCCTTGGGCTCAGAAGCCGAACGTCATTTGTTACCAATAAGTCACCGCGCGGGTGCCATGGTTGGTACAGCCAAGAGTGCTGTAAAGCCCTGTCGAAACGCAGCCAACGCGCCCTGAACACGTTCCGGGAGCTCCGAGAGGATCAGTTAACCAATACACACATCTCTAGATACTGTCGGGTCGCCGCCTCCTTACCTGACTACACATCCAACACACCACCCTTATGGAAGAACCAGTACGACTCCCTTTCGAGTGGAGATGCGCCCTTCATGTACGCCCTTTTCCTAACTACATGACACGTGAAGACCATAATGGCCGGTGCCTGGCGCGGGCGGAAGCCCTGGGCCGCCGTTATGGGTCAAAATCCGGCACTGATTACGTGAACGCCTCCGGCCCCCACCACGCGGCCACAGTCGTCCACCAGTCCAAAACGGTTAACGGGCTTACTTTTCGCGCCCGCGACATAACTCACGCGGAGGAGGTCGCCATTGCACTGGCAGCTACCCGCTCTGATTCTACCGACTACTTGAAAATTGCTCCTGCACCGGCGACCCCTCCTGCTCTTATGGCTCTCGAGGGGAACGAGGCAGCCGACGCCAGCGCGCTCTCATTCCGGGCTTCCTTGCTCGAACCAGGGTCTCGAATTCAATCCCGCGTATTCTATTAAAGACATTGTCAACATCGCCACAGCCTTCACCCTCGCCCGAGTAAAGGTATATCTAAGACGCAGAAGCGGCTTCCACTCCGTCTCTATACAAACACTGCTGTGCCCGGCAGCGCTCAAACATTTTGACTTTTCCTTCACGGGCAGTTCTCCGCACTGTGCGGAGAAGTCTTCGGACACCTACCGCATGGTGTGGGCCTGCCCATCCAACCCAGCTATTCCCGCACAGCCCGACCCCACTCGGGAGGACGGGCAGGCGACCCTGCTCGGCTGCTATTTATGACCTGCAGCAGGCCCAAAAGGCCTAGCGCGCCCGGGCAATGGGTGACGCCACTGGACCCCACTATAGTATTTGTAAGGCCTGGACTCTAATTAGCCCTTTCGGCCCTGGTGGTGTCAATTGACACCACAACACAAATATCACGCTCACGCCTCAGTAACGGAAGAAAATACTGTTAATTTTTAATACAATAGTTCCTTAGGGATCCCCGCTGCTATCGGCATCGCTGTTCACGCACTTTCATTGAGCTGTGCGGTCTAAGAAAGAAGTAGCAGCAGCACGGGAGGCATGGAGTGAAGAAGCCGGGGTGTAGCAAATTTGTGCATTTTTATCACACTAACCATTCGTTCTTCAGCGCTCACATTTTTATATGTTGTGTGAAACACCTAGCCAAGCTCACATCCCGGGCGTAAATATTAATGAATGCGTAGACGCTGCGTTTGAACACATTTTTGACATGTGCGATTTTGACACCATCAGGGCTCAACGGTTGCCAGCGGTGGCCATTGAGTGCTGATAGGTCATCTTTGTAGTATAGAATCTGCTAGTATTTTAGCAGATGCACGTATACTAACGGCCTTTTTCGACAGCTGACAGAATGTGCATTACAGAAAATGGACAAAATCATACAATTTCCTTTGTGATGAATTCGAAAATGGAAATTTTCGCTATCATGCAAAGTGAATATTCGGATCGAGCCTGGAAATAACCATACGGATGTCGGCGAACAGCAACAGGACCAAAGGAATAGCGAGAACAAGTGCACGCCTGATCTTGCGCTTCTATTTCTTTTTTTTTTTTCACCTCTCTCCTCCTCCTGTGAGCATCGACACTGAGCTCCAAGAAGCGACCGGGATATTTACATTGAAACTAGCGTGCCGCCGCTCGTGCAGCACGTGTGGCGCGCCCTCGACGCTCGGATCAATGCAGTGTGTTTGGCTGTGTTTTCTTGAGAAAGCTTATTTGGTGTGCTGATAATCAGCTTCTGCTTTCCCCCGGCCGAGACCGAGAAATTTCCCGACCTGACGGAAAAATAAACGAAAACAAAAAAATAAACGAAAACAAGAAAAACAAAAAAAAAGGAATAAATAAAGGGCTAAAAAATTAAGAAATAGAAATAATACAACAAAAACACAGACAAAAAAAAATCGATACAAATCAGTGCGCAAGGAAAGGCTTTCGGCTTGCAGCACTTGAGACAGCCAAAGTGCCCCGTGAATTTTTTTTTTCTCGTGCCCGTCCTCGGATACTCTTCCTTGGGATAGGTTCAATTTCTCAAGCTTGGACTTTTCTCCTCAGGCGGCGATGATTAACCTGCCATTTCCCTGTGTTGCAGCCCACGTTCGCCGACGGGTATGGGACACTCCTTGCCGAGTTTTACGAGGCTCTCCTTCCCTAAAGTCCCTGGCCGAAGGATATGGCCTCGCAGAGGAGGGAGCGGTCTGTCGCGTTTTTTTGCGCACAATCTCCCACTCCCGCACTTATGGAACCCCCCCCCCCCCCCCCCCCCCCCCGTCACGTGTCGAGGCTGAGGAAGAGGAGGATGGCGCGGAGGAAGCATCGATTGTGGAATGTCAGCGACTGGCCTTCCCAGGGTCCGCAGGTGGTACAGGTGGTCTACACGTGTGGCCCGCACCTGCTCTTCATAAGTCCCCATGCGCGAGGCCAAGCAGGGTACAAGAGACCGGAAACTGCTCCTTTGTCTGCGACATGGTAGTGAGGGATGGGGGATACTGGGCGGTCTCGGCATTCCGAAGATACCACCGGAAACGAGGCCTTTTTGTATTCCAAGTTCGGTGCGACGTTCTTTGTCGCTGACGACAGCTGCACCGTGACGCGGCCAAACGGTAATTCGACCCACGTGGCACTAGGTCCTTCCATTTACCGCAGAGGTGCATCCTGCTCGTCCGCATCAGATCAGCTCAGGCATCTCGATCGGCTCCTCACTTTTCCTTCCTATTTTGATGCGGCTTTTCCTCTCTTTTTTTTTTTTTGCCCATTCCTTTTCAAACCCGGCCGCGGCGGCTGCGTTTCCATGGAAGCGATGCACAAAGGCTCTCGTGTGCTGTGCGAAGTCATCAGTGCACCTAGGCGGTCGAAATTATTCCAGAGCCTTCCACTACCGCGCCTCTTCTTTCACTCCCACCCACCTAGATCCGTTCTTTCACATCGCGTTTGACGTGTCCACCGAGAAGTGAGACAGTTAGCGCGACTTTCATATCCTCAAAAACCAATTAATTCAATTCCCCTACATTTCAATATCGTGTATATGTACATAGAGTATGTTGCCCCCCTACCCATATCCTTTCTTCTATCGCTCCCCCCTTCCTTTCTTTCTCCCTGTCATATCCGTGTCATTTTATTCCCGATAGCTGCAGCTCAGCTGCTTCAGGCTTCGATGGCAGATGCCGCGGCTAGAAACATCTGTTCCTTCCATTTTTTACTTTCATTAATAATAAATAGCCACTAACAACAACAACAATTCCCCGAACCGCGGTGAAACGACGTGACCTCCACGAGAGAGAGAGCTGAACTCGCACCACGACCACAGTTCCCCTCATCAGCTTCATAAGTTAATAGTTACCATTGAACAGGACTACTAACAAGAGCTGCAAGCTATGGACAAATCATGGTTTCGTCTCCCCACTTCCCCTCCGTCAGCTGACGTGCTCAACAGAACGCATTTAATCCCTGGTCATGTCGCATTTGGCAGGTGACACCATGCAGGGGCTGGAGCAGCGACACGAACCCCGTAAAGACGCGCATACGCAACGGTGACACGTGCAGCTGAAAGGGAACTTAATACGCACATACTGTTCCCTGGTTCGGACCATTTTAAACGCTAGGCAATTGTCCTATTCACATCTAAGCGTTTAGAGCCGTATTAAAAAAAATTAATTAATGTCAGGCAATTATTAAAGTACCGGAACGAAAAAAATACTGGCCGGTTCCTTACATCTTTATATTCCTCATAACAACAGAGTAGCAGGCCAGATATTCCGGCCGACCTGTTTGCCTTTCTTATCATTAAACTTCTCTCTCCCTCATTTGGTTTCAATCCGAAAGAACGCTTTTGCTTTTTCTCTGTATTGATTCACTTCAGCTGGCACAAGTGAGAACAGCGGCAAGCAGTGTTTCGGCGAAGACAAATCCCACCACGACAAGCGCCAGGAATTAATAAGGGGGTAGAAATCAACAAATAAATAAAACGTGGCGCACGAGCCACCAATTATTCCTTCTTTCTTTTTCATCCACACTTTTATCCCTTTTCAGTGCATACCCTCCTTGCGGTAGAACCCACCGGTGTTGCTCTCCCGCGTGCTTTTCTTTTGCCTTCATTATGTACAGTCTTTGTCAAAAGTTTCGAGCCCAGGGGGCTCACTTCTAAGCTTTATATTGGGACTCCAGGAGCATTCATGGAAGTCCTAACTATTGCAGGAGGCAATACCAGAAATCTTCTCATGTCCAGGAAATTTGGAGCGCTAGAGATCCATGAAGAGCGACACAGTGCGGCTCAAAAGAAAACCCCCTGGGCTCCAAACTTTTGACAAAGGCATGTACAGGTGAATAGCAGCCTCTGCCTCCCTTTTCTTGGCCGATCTCCCAGTGTAGATACGCGCCATCTTTTGAAAGGCTAACAACAACAACGACAGGAAGTATGAGGACGAACAGAAAATGAAGAAGACAAAGGCTGGGGCGTCGAAGCGACCTCGCGTAGACCACTTTTTTCCAACATCTTTAGTGCTGGCTAAAATATATGGGCCAATGGCGACGCCAATTTTCGTCAAAAATCAACATGTCGGATATTCTGTGGGACAGCTCAGCAGATCCCCCCCTTAAGGAACTGCAGCTCACTAAACTCGAGCAGTGGAAGGGCGCGTTGCTTAGCTCCGACCCGGTCGTCCAACGCCGGGCCACGGAGTGAGCCATCGAGGTCATCAGTAGTGATCATCATGCCACGAAGGCCTCATCCTCCTCTTCAGAAAACAAAAAAAAAAAAGCGCGCGCATCCGTCCGTTCCACGCGGCAGGGGGCTCGCGCGTGTCGCGAGCACCGTCACGAGCACCGCGAGGAGCTGGTCGCCATCGTCTCGCTGCTGCGGGGGCTGCAGTCGCAAGGTGAGCGCACTCTGGGCCGGCTGGCGAGGACACGGAGTACGTACACGCCTCATGGCTCGCTGGCGTTCCTCCGTAGAGGCCCCGCCCGCGACTTCGGTCGCGACTAGCGCGCTGGTCGCCCCCGCCCCGCGTCTCGGAAGGTTCCAGCCTCCGGGTGTTGCGTCCACTCGAGGCATCTGTCAGTCCGAGTGTGTTGCAACGGGTCACCCGCCTGCACGCTAGAGCTGACGCTGAGCTCCTCGGTTACCGCCACGTTTTCCCGACTAGTGCAAGCAATTTGCCTGCGCTTGTAGCGGAATACCTGGTGAAATTTTCGCGCCTCGTGGGTTCACTGCCGGTGGCGACGTGCGACCTGTCGCCCATTCCCCGCCCTCCTCTGTCTTCCGATTTAGTCACTCGGTTGGCCGTGCGGCCTGCGAGAGCCCTTAGCTCAGCCGCGAACGCGTCCATGTCTCGAGCGGCTCCGCGGGCCAGTGTTCAGGCACCGCTGCCCGGCTAGGAGGCCGAGCCAAGGTCCGGGCAGTGTTTCGTAGTGCAGCGTAATAAACAGTTGTGCTCCATATTAACTGCCCCTTCCTACCTGCGGGTAGATAGCGCAGGTACGCGGTGAACGGCCCGATCGCAGGTGCTGCGGGCGCAGCGCAACTTGTCACCCTTCATTGGTACTCCGCAAGCTAGGCAGCAGTTAATCGGCAGGATATTGGTCCTCAGTTATTTATTTTTGCCGAATTTCTGGCTCTTGGTTTGCCTATCTCGAGAATTCCTTGCAGTGTCACCATGCAATCGGCGGACTGTCGGTCGTCGTTTGAAAGTTTGAGTGAGGCTCTTGTGAGCCAATCCCTATGCGTGGTCTTTTAGTGGAAAAAGCCCCCCCCCCCCCCCCCCTCCGGGTTTCGGCGGTGCGTGTGTGTGTGAAGTCTCTGAGTAGAAAGTATAACTGGGTCAGTGGTCGCTTCAGTCGCGCTGTGAGTCAGCTTCCACCTACAAATTGAGGCAGTTATGCGCCTTTCCTTTTCTCAATATCAGCGGAAGGTTTAGACTCGGTTGATTTTGAGAAAAGGAAAGGCGCATAGCTGGCTCCCTGGGTCAGTGGACGTCTCAGTCGCGCTTTGGTGTGGCGGCAACCTCCACCCACATTCAGCCTCCGCGCACAGAATTACTCCACGACGAAAAATAGCCTGCTGCTTTGACGTTTCTTGTTACATAAACAAGAAGCTTATCACAAGAGAAAGAATTATCAGCGCTAGAATTTTGATACGTGCATTGTTTGATATAGTCAAACTTAAAAAGCTGATTTCGTTTGCAGTTGCGATTGGCCAGCGTAGTTATGCAGGACGCTGCGGACCGCGGCCCAGTGTCCGCAACTGTTGTTTTTTTAAGTTGTATTCTGCTATAACACAGAAACATTACGCATTTTTACCGCGGGACGGCAAATGAACCTAGCGCGACCTATGCGAGAGACAATTTTTCGCAGTTTCCCGTTTGCAGCGCTGCCTTGCGGCGATATGACCCTCTCTGCCTGAGCTCGCGCGCCTGCATTGCCCGCTTGCCCAACTATGCCTACTCCGCGACGCTCACGCCAGATGCCGCTCTAGCTAGACGGCGCAAAAGTTTTTGCAAGTCGCTCGATTTTCTCACTGCAAGAGTTAATTATTGTCAGAAATATTGTGTGAATTGGAAATTTCACGCAGTCAATGAATAACTTGAGTTCGGTTGTTATTTGATATATAGAGGTGAAACCACGTGACCAGCAATGGCGAATCAGCTTTCAGATGGCTCCCATTTCGGTTGCCGCTCGGTGGGGAGGGCCGCGGCCGCCGGCCGCGTTGGCTTTCTTCCTACGACGCATCTTTGCTTCGCCGCTCGTAGGACGGCGACGTTGGTACATATATTTGAAACTCTGTGGCCGCAGTAGATTTTCGACACACATTCATCAGAGTATATACCTCGGTTGGTGCGAAATGTGCAGAAACTCGAAGATAGCTGGTCATGTGATCCGAACTGACCAATGGGACGCTGCCGTTTGAACGTCCTCATATAAAAGCCGACCTTGCGCTGCGTAGCCATTGCTGCTGGCTGATCCTTGTATTCGGGCGACTAATCCGGGTGGAAAATGGATTTTGAGACCCATCCGACAGCTCAAAGCTACCTGCAGTCTGCGCACAGCATCAGCAAAGGGTACTATACTGTTATTTTCAACTTGGAGCTTATTTTGATGCTCTAAGTGGGCTTTTATGCCAGCGTTCTAGCGCGTCCGAAGGACAGCCATTATTGATTTGGCAGTAAGGCTTGCTAGCTTGTGTCGTAAAGCGGTAAACTTTAATAAAGTAGTGTTTTTTTAGTGCCAAACCCTGTATCTTGTGATTCTCTGGTTGTTAAGGCACATGAGCGTCACAATGCAAACCAGTATCTGTGGCTGCTTATTTGACACGGAGTGAAAAAGTGTGAACCCTAACCTCTGGCGTTTTGTTGCTGCGAAGTGTGTAAAATCCGCCATATTCTGGTGGGCCGAGTGAAGCGATTGCTCTGCGCGCGTTGCCTGCCGGCGTCCGGCGTGCGTTTGACGTCGCCGGGGCGACTGTGGCGTCCGGCGTCCCGCCGATGGGCCGGCCCGAGCTCTTGGCGCGTCAGGCGTTCACGCCGCCGGTGGGCACTGCGCGTTCCCGCGCGCGTCCCCGGCGGCGTCCGAGGCCTCTCGAACGCGCGTTCCCGCCGAACGCTCGGCGGTGTGTGTGGACGCTCAGCGGCTGGCCTAACTGCTGTGCACCTTTCTCCCCCACCAGCGTATGATCTGCAGCAGGAGCCCGGGGAAGTCGTCTGGAGCGTCTTCCCTTGCGTCGTGTTCCCACTGCTAGCGCAAGCACTGCGGGAGATATGCATGGAGTGAGTACGGATCGGTTCCTGATTTCTGGCCCTCTGTGCGCCCAGCTTTTTCCCGCAACACGCAGTCTGGCCGCACAGTGCTGTTGTGCGAAAGAACTGGGCTCCCGAGATCGGGCTACTTGTGACGAAGCCTTCCGGCGAAGCGCGCGCTCGGCACTCGCTGCAGCAGCAGCGTGGCCGATCGGCGCCTCCTTCGGCGCGCACCCTTGGAGCGCTTGACCGGGCCGAGGTTAGTGTCGCGGCCCTTTTAATTGCCGCGCCAAGTGGGCGCGTCCACCCCTGTGTGTCGCGATCGGGAGTTTTCGGGCGCCGGTTGTTCGTCCCATGTACCCGGACCCAGTGGCCGAGGCATTCGCAAGCAGTGTCTGGCCGCCTCTGATGCGGAATGCTTTGGCACCCTGGAAACGCACCGGGTGGGTTTCAGCCGCGCGCGAAACGAACCTGTCAGCCGTGTGCCTGCGTGAGACGGCAGAGCAGCGGCCCTTGTTGTTGTGCTGCGCAGTATTTGCACCGCCGCATCCAACTGCTTTGCTGCTGCGCTTGGGAGCAGGGGATGCCGGTCCGACGCAGATGTGCGAGCTGTGGTTTTCGAAGCCTTAAGGGAAGGTGGGAGTTGTGGTCTCTTGAATATATACGGCCGCGTGGGGAACGTGCACTGACACGGGCGCCTTTTTCGTTCCGGGTTCGAACCCGGGAACGTTTTGTGCCGCGCTAAAGCGTGTTCCCCGATGGCGCCTATATGCCGCGAACGTAACGTTGGTTTCTTGGGCTAAATAGCCGTTGCGTCGGCATTTGAACTGGTCACTGACTGCAGCTGTTTTCCGAGGTGAGGTGGGGATACCACCTCTGCATTTCGAGATGGGATCTCTGGTGTGCACAGGATGGTGGCGGCATGCATTGTGAGGGCGGGAAATCCCCAAGAAGTGCATGGGTAGAGGAAGTGCTGATGTGCTTGACTGGGGGGGGGCTTGTTTAGGGCGTCTACAGGTCAGTATGGGCGTACTTCTCACCCAAAGCATTTACAGTTGCATGTTTTTTTTTTTTTTCCCTTTGAGATGGTGCATGAGACATTGCTATGCATAATCACCACGTGGAATTCAGCTGTGTCCACCAAGCTATTTTTTTTCTATGGACTTGGTTTCGTTTGTAACTGAGATGGCGTCTCTGTGTTGAGGTCATGTGAGGCTTGGAAAGCCTGCGGTACGATTGCTTTTCTGTTTTAATCCACTGCAACTGTTAAGCCAGCCTGGAATGGCAAGAAAGTTACTGCGTCAGTGTTTGCATGCCTCATGTGACCTTGACACTGTCTCAGCTGTCATCATAGCCACTGTTCAGTGTTTGAAACCAAAACCAACACGAGGAAAAGAATGTAATCAAATTTTTGTCGTCATGCACAGGGAAATTCCACATGATGATCCGTGATTTGCTGTGCATAGGGGTGTGCGAATATTCAGAAATTTTGACAAGTGAATGTCCTTCTGTTCGATTATTCGAGCAAATCAAACAGTGCATGTTCAAAATTATTCGAAGCAAAACAAATATCCTCTCATATTTTTCCAATAGTTTTCGAATTATCGGCGGGAGGTTCGAGTAAAGCTTGCCATATTTTCTGTTGACTGTTCTAAAATCAGCACACAGACTACACGCCATCCTTCCGCCATTGGGATAAGTGTTCAGCGCTGCGGCATCCATTTGTGTGGCGGCGTTTATAATGATTGTGTGTGGCCTCTAAGGCTCTGTGATGCGGCAGGACTCTGACAAATTCAGCAAAACCCTGCCTTGATGCTTGATCTCGGAGGCCATGGCTCGTACATAGGTGCCACCAGTCATATTTCCTGCGGTGTGGCTCTAGTGCCGACCCTCATGTTTTCTAATGGGTACAGCTTCCTCCGGCCTGTTGCTCGGGCCTTTCTGGGATTAAGTGCTTGGGAAAAGCCTGTTATACCAAACCAAGCAATTGGTAATTTTCCTGCACTTATAACTTGACGGTCTTGACTATTCGCACATCCCTGCTTGTGCATCATTCCAAAGCAAGACCACACAACCAAAATATGGTGTCTTAAGAACGGGAGGGCAGGCTAATGTGGGACCCAGTTTCTTTGCCGCCCTCTTATTTGTGCTTCTGATGAGAAAAACAAACTGGAATTTTGCACTTTGCTTGCACTGTGTTTCTGTGTGCAGCTTGCAAAGTTGGTAAAGAACCATTGAAGCGTACTGATAAAGGAACGTTTGAGCTACAGCAGTGAATCTTGTTGCAGTCCCCCACAATCTAAGTTTTTTTCCTGAACTAAAATTGGTTCGTTCATTATTTCAGAACAAATTTTTATGTGCTGGTGGTTTAATGTTTGCACTTCCTGCGAGGACAGATTTGTTTACAAAAGAGGTCTCAACGAAATAAGATTTTTGCACTATAGACATGTTGTAGATATTGAGGTGGATGGTCTGTTTGGGAGAAAATATTCCTTATGTATACAAGAAGTGTCTTTATCCTGGAATGTAGTTGGTGCTCGGTCTTCGCCAAGCATCTGACCTTGTATGTGTTCAGTGCGACATCCTCAGTGCCTGCTCTCCTTTCATGGATTGGCAGAGAAACTAGGCATTGCTGACCTTGCAATGTATTCAGAAAGCAGCCGCTAGCTTTTGTAAATGCCCTTAACTATTAAAGTGCACGACAAGGAAATCATTATGGCGATCCAGCACAGAACTGATATATAGAACAAGCTTATTGTCAATATGGTCACAATTTTTATCATGTCATGCCCGCCTTGGCGTGAATTGGTGCGGTTGGCGCAATTTCTACATGTCTTCGGGTGCTTATATGAGCACTACATTTGGCAGATGTGTTCTTCAGGGATCCCGGGATCTTTAAGGGGCAAAATCAAAATGACTGAGTGAAGGAAAGTTAGTATAATGCAGACTGGGTGCCTGTGTCAATAGCTGTGCGAGTGGTTCAGGGTTACTATCAACTGTTGTCGCAAGGGTAGCATGCAAGGATTCTTTTGGTCTGTGTGTCGGAAGGCTTGACATCCAGGTAGCATTTTACTTAGTGCTCGCCGAGAAACTCTGAATGGAGAATGTACTGCTGCAAACTTTGGAAGAAGCTTGGGAATGAAGTGTGGGTTAGAAGGGACATTTTTGCATTGGGAAATGAGGTTTTGGGGGATGCGCATAATTTTTTTCAGGAGCCTTCAGTGCTTATAGAGGGGGGGGGGGGGGGGGGGGGGGACGGGGGACGTTATAGGTGTCAAAGTGGTGTGCCATGCATAGCTATCATGTTTCAAGCCAGAGCTACTGGCAGTGCGTGGGTTAGGAAAATGCGCAGCATTTTGCTACACTTTTGGCCGCTAATTGGGGTGACAGTGTAACAGCACTACAAGCTACCCTTAATGAATGACTGCTTGATTTGCTGGAATTGCATTGTGCTGTGTGAAGCATGACAACCTAAGATTTGCCTGGCGACCATGGGTGACCATGGAGCACATGGCTGCTCTCAGTCAGGGTGCAGTGCGGACCTGCAAACGTAAACGGCGCGTTATGTGCGAGTCAGGCAGTTGTGCACTGCCATCTGTGGTGCTCTGAATTTGATGATTGGGGCTCATCTTGAAGGGGCAATGATGAGGTGCATGTTTCATTGATGCCTTTAGGTTTCTGTACTGCCTGTGGGTGAACGGTCTCTGGCATGTTCAAAACATTGCTTGCTCATGGTTTTGAAATCTGGGCCAGTAGCTTAAAGGGGCTCTGAAACACCTTCAGAGGAGAGCACATCAAATCGCTCAATCACTGCATTGTGTTGTCACGAAGACCTGAGCCAAGTAACACACTTATACTCAGCAGAGAACCCACAATCACGCGTGAAAGTTGGGGAGCTCTTCCCGGCGACTTTTTCTTGATTGCACCCTCCTCCGTCGCTCCCACCTGCGTATACAAGTTGAGAGACGGCTGTTCGTTAGATCCTTTCATATGTCAGGCAGCTACCATGGCCGCGGCCAATAATGTCTTGTGGCACCAAGGACTTAATTGGCAAAAGAGACGACCTATGGGTCATTGGTGATGACCTTGGGGTCCCCACAGCAATCTGTGCGCGTGGTTCGAGTGCGTAAGGGCCTTAGACAAGGGGGCCCTCTATCATCACTGCTGTACCTCCTATACATGGCAGACCTAGAACTGAAACTGACTCAGTTGGCCCTTGGGTTTGGTTTGAAATAAACCACCAGTGGGCTTGACGAGACGCGCCGACTCCTGGCCGTGGCCTTCGTAGACCACCTGGCATTGATGGCTGAGAGAATGCAAGACATGCAGTGTCTACTACATCTCTGCTGCACGGAGGTCACCACTCTAGGGCTTCGTTTTGATGCCCGAAAAAGATGGTCGTGCAACTGGCTGGCCCCAGAGATGACATAAACCTCGCCGGGTGGGGAACCTTTGAGCGTAGGCACGGAGTACCGGTACTTGGGCATCACTGTCTGCATGCAAACTGACTTATACCAACAACACGCCGTTAGTGTATGCCAGGGGGCCCTTTGAGCGCAGTGCATCCTTTGCCGCAGTTGCCTGTGGAGCTATAACCGTTTCGTGATGGTCAGAGACCTCGGGAAACTTGCCCACGTCCCTGGCCTCACCTTCACAGACGCAGTTGTCGGTTTTCCATCGGAGACAAGAGTGTGGTCGGAGCGTCGCCAGTGGAAAGTTGGCCACATAACAGCCGGCTGTCACGACGCAGTGGCCAGTGAAGCGATCCAAGATGTTCTCAGTTGGTCGTCCTTCGAGGCATGAGAAGCCTCAAGCAAACTGGCCTACCCAGGCTGCCTGCAGTTCATGAGCCGCGACAGATGGGCTCGCAGAGTGTTTGAATATTTGGTCAGTACATGCATCCGCACTAGCTGGATCAGATGCCTATGAGCAGTTGAAAAGCTCAAGCTGATCCAGATGCCCCTTCAGGAGACCCGCACAGCGTGGACATGAGAGTTGCGCAAGTGTGTGTGTGAGAGCAAGGAAACGGTGTGGCGTGAAGCACTCGCCACCAAGACATCACTGACATTGTATGGAATGTACAAGAAAGGAATCGGAGCTGTTCACCTATATGATAACAGCGTTGGAAGTGGACTGTTGTTCGAGGCCTGTGCGGGTGCTTTGTGCACTCTGGAATTCCGCCGACGCTTCAGCTCAACCATCGACACATAAGCTGCGGAGACGCAGGAACACTTGGTGCTGCACTGCGTGAAGCTGGTCCCCTCAGAGGGTGCCACCCTCCCTGAAGCACTGGGCTTCATGGAAGTGGAGTGTGAAATGGACACTGCATGCACCAAGGCGCACCTGCAACACTGGTGGACTCGAGCTTGGCGCAGGTCCTTGTACGGACTGCCTTAGTGACTGTGTGGGTGCGTGCGTGTGTTTAACAATGTGACCACCCGTTCCAAAGGGTTCCTAACATGGACATCATCATCATCATGGCAGTCAATTGAAATGCTTCATAGAGTAGGGTGCGATTTTTATCGGGTCCCGTTTCAAAATTTTCATACTCATAATTACTCATCAGTACACAGCCACTTTGCGAAGTCAAAGACCATAAAGCATTCACTAGGTCCACGTTTAAACCAACAAGCCTTTGTTTTGTGTTCTGCACATGCTCGCCTCGCAATCTGAAAGACTGGTTCGATTCCTCGTGTCTCCAAGATTTTTTTTATTTGGAAATTCCCGTCTTCGTGTGACTCGTGGCAGTACAAATGAACCTTATAATAATGCAATTGTAGTTCAAGAAATCCGTTCAGTACTGTTACTGTCCGTTGACAAGCAGACTGCACCCAGCTGTGACGAAGTGCATTGCTGGTATGATAAGGAAACATGGAAACTCTTCATGAAATTACTCTCTACGTTGGGGGATGGGTTATTCTGATGAGCTTGAATGATGAAAATAGCATTTTGGAACTATTTTTGTCGTTTAAGGGATACTACTACATACTTCAGCTGAATTCTAGCCGTGCTCTGTAAAATTAAATTGTTCCATGAGAATTGTAAGCGCTTCTAATTCGTCTAATTTAAACTGCAGTGTGCATGTGGGATGAACATAGTGTACTCATACTTCTCACTCTTTTTCTGTGTGAAGCAGCTTGTCTCTTCAGTGAGCTTTTTTTGTCGGTTAGTGTTTTCCTGGAGGAGCTACTGCACAATTAGCGGTGGTGAAAGACAGCTGCAGGTAGGCTCTCTGTCCTTGCACTCCTTTGCTGCCCACCCGTGTGGTTGCCTTAGCTTTGGGAGAAGTCGCATGGGAAAGGAGAGGAACTTGGGGGGGGGGGTAGTCGTACGTTGCTGTGTCACATATTAGCCCAATTGGTCGTGTGTCTTGGTGGTGCAACTTTGAGGTTAAAGGAAGGTGCCTGTGGAGGGTCTCGAAATGCCATGCAGACATGCTGTCTCTGTGGACAGCCTGTAGTATCCAGCTAGTGGCAGTCTACCGAGACTACTGGTTTTTGCTTGCGACCAAAGCCACCAGGGTACCATACTTTTAATTGCTGGCCAGCTTCGCTGCAGTGCTGTGCACTTGAGTAGTGGCAGAACAGCCACTATGGGAGGGTTCAAGTGCAGCACAGTTTTGTTATGCAGCAGGGGGTTCCTGTGATAACAGCTGTGTGCCCATGTCCAAGTTGTGGCATGTCTCTTGAGCACTTTGTCTTGGTCTTATTGATGGCTGGCCGTGCTGCCAAAATGACATGTCGGGAATGTTAAGAGGGCGTGACCCTTTGCTGAAATTTTTCTTTGATTTGCGTGGGCAGGCCAGAAAAAAAAGCCGTACTTGCCTGCTTTGCGACAGTGCAACATGGCCTGTATTTAATATTTCTCTAATCTGTAGCGTCAGTTCAGAAGCTACTGACACAACACTGCAAAAGGGGCATGAAAGTACTTTTGGGACTCGTGGCGTCTGGCACATGTATCACATTTTGGGTTTGGGGTGTCAGCTCACCCTAAATGCAAGTCCCCAAAGCTGCTTGTCTTGCTCCTGAACCTGATTTTCTGCGTTTCATACTGGTCGGTGACAAACATGCAGGATGTGCAGTGAAACACAGGTGTTGAGTGGCGTAGAGTGTGTGAAAAGAAGGGTCATCTGTGTTGCGGCTGGTCTTTGGCAGATTCTTTTGGTGCAGTCTTTTGTAATGGCTTGCCTGTCTTAACCGCTCCTGGCTGTCTTTTCTTATGGTCCATGGTGGGCAGATGCTTTTTGAAGGTGCTGTGACTGCTAGTGTCGTGGCTACTAGTTCTCTTCTGGTTTCGTTCCTTCGTTTTTGCAAAAAAAAACGTATTTAGTCCTGTGCCAGGCACATGATATCTTTAGCTGCTTATATGCCGTGAAACCTCCTCAATGCATATTGCATTTCAAGCGTCTTCTCACTAAATGCTCGGTTTCTAGCATGTCAGCAGTTGTGCCCTGCGTAAGAGGTGCTTGCCCTTTGGTACATGGCATTCCTTGTTGCATGGGAACGTTGCGTTGTCCTCCACCTCGGCTGCATGGTCAAAATCCTGGCTGTTTTTTCCCGAGGCCTTGTGCATTTGGAGGATACTTCAATTCTGGTGACTTATTTTTATCGCTTTGTTCGCTCTGATGTGAGGAAACATTCCCAGTTTCGTCATCATGTGCTTGTGGCAGTTGCTCCAAATCGATAAGTTGTGGTATCGCGCTGTGTGAAGCAGTACATCTCCACAGACTTTCTGCTCTGCCAGGCACTGGGTGTGGTGTTTTGGGGTTTGTAGACCGGCGGCTGTCTTGTGCCAGGCTTATTGGGACCTAATGTTATCTGTTTTGCATTGTGAGCAAAGCATAGAACCGGGATGTGCGGTTAAAATGTATCTGGTCAGTACAATAGAAAAAACTGGTGATACCACACTGAAAGTGGCAGATATCTTGAACCTATTCTTTAGGACGCTTTTCATTCAGGCATTGATAATATTCCTATTATTTATATGCTGTGTAGCTTCACTTCAGGGTGATCTCCAGAGGTGCCTATTAGAAACCAGCCTTCAAAACATAGGCACTGGGCAGTCTTGTTAGCTTCATTGTATCAAAAGCTATCCGCCTTGTTCATATCCTGCTTGGATGCTGTTGTATGTTTCACATGGCTTCTGTGAGGCTCTGTACACAGTTTTGGCAGCAAATGGGCAAAGGTTGGCACGTTTAGTACAGGATTAATGAATTGAAAACAAAAAAGGAAACTTGCATTTCTCCAAAGTTCTGTATAGGAAGCTACTGAACTTGCAGGGTGTGTTGCATCAGATTAGCCAGAATTCCTCCACGCAGTGGTGGTGTTAGTTTTGCAGAATGAGGCACCAGAATTCTTTGTCAAATGTTACTTTGATGGTTGGCTTTGGTTGCCACTGGCTTTTTGCTCTGCTCTGCCTGTGGATTGTTTCTTTGCCACAGTCCTTGCTTTGCTTTCTGTTTAGGCACTGCATTTTCGGCATGCGTTTCCAATGGCCCTGATCACTTTCTACTGCAAAACACTGCAAGAGGCAGTTATTTGTGTATTGTGCTTCATCTGTTTGCCCTGGGCTGCTTTCTTTCCAACGTGAAATTTTGAGGTTGAAATTATTTTCCATTTTTTCAAAATAAAGTAGTGGCCTTTTCTTTTCATAGCATCCACTGGCTGTCGGTTTATCTATGTGCTTGTTTGAGGATTTGGAACCTGGTGTCCAGTAGGAGTTTTCAAATTTCAAGTGTTGGAAGGGGGAATGCGTTTCTGCCAAGTAGACTTCCGAATCCTAATAAAAACATAGAACTAATGTAATAAAAGTTTGCGTGATAGTCTGCCTTTGCACACGACTCATTTGTGTAATTATGTAGGGGCAGCATTCTTCATGGCGCAGCCAGTTACTAGGCTATGAGCAGTGTTGCATGCCGGGATTCCAGTTTTCTGGAGCAGCCACCACTGCATAGACTTCTTGATAATGGCAAGCTAGTCAAAGTGGCGAAGAGAATATGGCTTATGGGAGCCATATTGTATGGAAGGTTGTGGCCTTGCAATCATTTTGCAGCAGTCTTAGACCAAAGACCTTTTGCCAAATGAATGAATTGGGGAGGGGGGGGGGGGAGGGGGGAGAAAAATTGAACAGTTAGTGGAAAGCTGGCCGTATTCAGTTTTGTTGCTGGTTGTGCCTGCTGCCTGTTGGGTGAATTTGGAGAGGCTGATTGGCCGTTTTTTTTTTCCACTGAGAGGTGGGGTGCATGGCCTTGTGTTCCAGGTGGGTTCAGGGTTGTGTGTGGATGCAGGTGGGGGTGGAGGGTGACCTGGTAGGTGCATGCAAGTGCGCGCAGCCACCAGCAGTGTGCACAATGCCCCTTGTGGCCAGTGGAGCAGGGCTTTGTAAATTTGCGCCTTGTGTTTTTGTTCTTCCCTTCCACTCAGGTTGGCAAGAGTTCCTGCACTGACTGGTCAGATTTACTTGACAGTCCCATATGACCCTAGTAGCTGACGCCAGCTTTCTCAAAAACCACCGTGCAGCGATGGTAAAACTCCCCTCACTTCTATTCGCCTCCTCCTGCGTCCGTACCCCCCCCCCCCCCCCCCCCCCCCCCCCCTTACGCGAACTGAAAATGCAGTGCTGGTCTCCCCGACCAGTGGTTGGAGGATGTGCCGCCTTGCTGTCACTCAGTGAGCGTGTGCACCGTGTGTGCGGTGCCTCCCTCCTCCGTGCTCGCAGGCTAATGTTGCGCGCTGGGGCCTGAATGACTTTGCATTGGCTCTATGTGAACTCACTCAAGCCACAGCTCAGGACTCCTGTGGGAGACTATTAATGCCAAGGTTGGCAGTGTGTGGTTGTACGGCTATAATAGCGTACCTTGACTTATTTGTCCATTTACCTTTGTGTATTTCAATATTCTGTACATACTTGATAGTAGCACGCGAACAGTTTTTATGGCATCCTTTCAACAGAAACTTTTGGTAGTTTACCATTTGAGGGAATTTTGAAATGCTTGGAAACGTTTTGGGACTTCGGGGTAGAAATTTTGCACTGTTATGAGGACAGTGCCGGGTGGGAGCATGAAACACAGTGAAGCATATACCAGTACAGTGGTGGGCAGGAAAGCAGCATCATTTTTTTGAAGGATTCAGGCAGTTGATGAGACAGCACTTCCTTGGGTAGCAAACATGCCCAGCTTAACAATGGGGTGCTCCCTTGGTTGAGTCTGGGAGGTGAGGTTGAAGTATTGCAAGCTGGGGCTATAATGTGTGCTTACATCTGTCAACGACTGGCTTTGTGCAGCCTGGCCTAGTTCACTGTCAGCAGTCATGGGCACTGTGTTGCCCACAAAACCGTGTGTAATAGTTTGTGCTGGCACTGGAATTAATGGTAATCAAGTTGCCGATGGACTTTGGGGAATGCGGCTCAGATGTGGTGAAAGGCAGTTTAATAAAGCATGTGAATGCTGGTACTGACAATGTCTGTTGAGATGCGTGGTTTTCCTGTGGGAATTGAGCGAAAGGCATTTGGAATTCTGATGAATGATTACAGCACAGACCAACAGGGACATAAACACCACAGACGTTGACTTTTAGCCAGGCTGTTTATTTGAAAGTATGATGCATATACCGGGTGATTTTTTAAAATGTTTACATATTTTTATTTTAAAATGTGGGAGATAAATGTTTCTGTGGTTTGTGTAGGTGGATTGTTCAGCAAAGGCAGACTTCATGCTCAGTAATGAGACGATTGGCAAAAATGAACTAATCAGCTTTTATTTTAAATTCTAGGAGGCAAGATTGTATTGTGAAATGGAAGGCTGTTAGCATGAGAGGTGAGCCCAGTTTCTAAATTTACTTCATTGCTAATGTGGTTCGAAATATTGAACTTCAAAAACACACATTTGAAAGCTCATTGGGTTGCCTTTGCCACATTGCAAATGTATAAAATGGTGCTGCTGAGCATGTTACTGTCACCGAATTCAAGTGAACTGCTTGTGTATCATCAGATACCCAGACGGTATCTGCATGCGTAAGAAATGAAAGCGACGCCTCTTTATAAATGTGCTCTGCAGGGAAGCCAACTGAGCGAGCTTTCAAAATGCATGTTTTTCACATTTGATATTTCGAACCATGTTGGCAATTAAGAAAATTATAAAATGGGTCATCTGCGATGTTGGTGACCTTCAGTTTTGTAATGCGACTTTTACCCCTGGAATCAAAAATTAAAATTTATTGGTTGATTTTCGTTAATTGTGTAATTATTGATCCAAATCAGGTACATGTCTGCCTTGCTGTACAATCCACCTGCGCAAGTCGCACCAGTGTATCTCTTGCAGTGAAATAAGGATCTGTAAGCGTTAAACAATTGCCCTGTACATACTTGGCAGCCTACTAAACAAAAAAAGAGGCCTTGTCATGGCCACTCAGATTGAGAATGGTTTAAAAGAGATATTGTAAGAGTGAGAGAAATCTTGAACAGTTATTCTGGTTGTTTAGAAATCGCTTGTGCTTAATTTTGAGCACTGACCTCATTACATTTGTGCAAAATTCTGGATCCTTGCAGTTTAGTCCCAGGTACCTTTATTGGCTTCTGTGTTTTTTTAAATTGCTCTTTTAGCCTTTCGTTACAGCAGCAGCCGGTCTGACAAATGTATTTCTTTTCGCACGTGGTGGGAATTGAGTACACACCACCACATACGCATCAACAAAGTGATTTTTATGCTGTAATGTGCAGGCTTTTTTTCTTTGTCGCTGCAGTTACGCGTCGTGTAAAGCCAGCAAGCCCGGGCAAACCATTTTCGCATTCTAAGTGCTGCTGCTTTGTGGAGATGGTCTGAAGTACTGATGTGTTTAGTGGAGTCTGCCTATAATGAACTCGAACACAACGAATTATGCGTTATATGGAACACCCCAAACCTTATTGGCGCTACTAATGTGAGCTACTGAAGTCTAACTGAACATAAGGTATGACCTTGAATGACTCCCAGTGCCCTCTCCACACTGTTGCCGAACTGCTGCCTCCAGAGAGACTCCTTTTGTTTGCGACATCTGGCTTAGTGGGGCAGTGATAGCTTTTGTGACAGACTTCAAATGGGTGAAGCTCTCCTTGGCCTTTTGCTACACAGTTCCTGGTCTCGTTTTGCTTTCCAGAGCATGAGTGGAAGCAGATTACTGTAGGCTACAGGGAGTCTGTATCTGAAAGGGGTCCGCACAGAATGTGTCTGGAAGCATTTGTTGTTGTTTCATATTGTTAACTAAAGGTAGCTTCTTGTATTCTTGCAGTTACTTTATTACTTTTGAATTATGCGTATTCTGTGCTTGTTTTTTTTAAATTTAGAAATGTGAGAATGTGGAGCTACCCGCAAGTGTATGTGTTCCGTGGTTCCAGATATCATGGCTTAATGCTGATATGTCTTGCAGCCTGGTTTTTGTTGGTATTTTTCGGGAGAACCAACTCTGTATTTTGAACTGACCGTCAGTTTATTCTAATCTAGTTCCACCGTGGTAGCAGTTGGTGCTGTGTGAAAAGAAAGAAAGAAAAAAGCAAGGCTTGTTGCAATAAAAGTAGAGAGAGAAGCTGGAATTTTAATGAGTGCTTAGGGAACAAAACGTTATCAGTGGTGCACAGTTTGAAACCTATCTGTAGCAAGCGCACGTGAGCACCAAAGTTACCGTTTTCTGTTTGTTCGATGTGTCAATAAATTGTTTTATAGTATCTATCAGATGTGAGGTGTGTGTCTTGATTTCTCTAATGCAAATTAGGGGGAAGATTCGGAGGAGTGGCACAGCACACTCGTAGGCTCAGCTTTGCTAGAAGCACTGGTGGTGCATGGTTTTGCTAGGCATGAATGCTGCTTCCTGTCATCCTCGGTAGTTTCTCCTCAGCTTTTCCGCCTGTCGCATTAGCGCTGTACTGCCTTTGCACTCATCAGTAGGGTCCCATTGATCATTTTTGGAGTATGTCTGTGCCAGTTTGTTTCAGTCTAGTGCTACCTGAAGATTTGTCTGGGAGCACCAGTTCCACCATTGAACCACCAGACTTCGCAAAGGCAGATAAGCTGTGCCATTCTGATAAAACTGCACTAAGCTGCTCCACACTCATTGGTTTCGAATTGGGCGGTGCTGTGTGGCAGCTATCCAGGCAGACCTTATTTGTCACTCCTGTTTCAAAATGTTCAGGTCTGTTGAAGCCCACTTACAGAGCATGAATTGCATGTGTCATTCATTCCTTATGTCTTCAAGTTTGCGGTAAATGGGCTCATAAAGCGAACGTTGCAACGCGGACTTCCGTGGTACTTTTTAGGCTGCATGCATGACCCACATTTGATCACGCAAGTTTTTGGCATGGGTTTTTAAACTGTTGCCCATTTCTGTCTCGCTTGGAAAACACGAGCAGCTCACATGTTGAAATGGAGGCCAATAGACATCCTTAGGCCTGAATATCATTAGAGTGTATTTTTTGTAGGCATGATTCCGACTGGCCGGCCGTTTAAGCTTGGTGCAAGTCAAACGATCGAAGGTTACTCTTCATTATTACACATGTATGAGATGTAATTTGCGCACTTAAATATGGTGATATCACATACGGCGATGGCACATATGGCACGTTGTCTTCTAGAATATTGTCCTTTCTGAGCACTGATAAGTGAAAGCTCTTGGGAAGAGCCTGCGGTTGTGCTGTGTGGGTATATGGCAATGATGCGCAGGCAACATTCCACTTTGTGCAGTCAAATGTTTGGACTCCTTAAATGACATTTACTGTTGTTATGTCTGTGAAAATCACACAGGCAGTGTGTGACTGACAGCGAAAATGGCTGGGAGGTGCAATTTGTGAGTCTTCTTTGCGCTAAGTGCCATGCCATCTTGCAGGTTTGGTGGCAAGATTTTTCAGCTATGTAACGCTTCATCATAATTTGAGGAAATTTGTGATTGGTGCATGTAGCTTGGGTGATAACTGGTGCCACTGACGAACGTCCGTTAACGCAGAATATCGCGGTCGAGGCCCGATGAGATCTTTTGTCGCCTACTGTGATATCCTGCACAATTAGTTTTAAGAATGGTGGGGATAGGGAAGGACAGTAAGCATTGACAGTGCATCAGTGCTTCGCTTGACTCTGCATCTGTCCTGTGCGATTCACAAACTCCAGTAGCCTCGCAGTGAGCTCGAAGTACCTGTGAGATGGCTCGGCTGGGCTCGCGTGGTGACTTTTTCCTGCTTTCTTTCGCGTACATGTAATTCCCACCATTTTTAAGCTCTGCGACACATTTTGATGGTCACGTTGGTGATGATGACTGCGACCGTGCGGTCCATTCCTGCATGCAGGCTTCTGGCACCTGAGCCTTCGTTGCAGCCGATCACTGCGTCCGGGGGCATTTGTTGTTCTGTGCCGAGCCTTGGTCCCATAGCTGTGTTGCGCATTTCAACAGCTGCGCAACCTCATTTGTGCTAGGCCACAGTGTTGGCTAGAAATTGCCACAACTGCATAAAGTTGCAGCGTTTGCAATTAAATTCTATTTTTTTTTTTAAATGTGCAATGCCACCGTACCGCTGTCATTTATGACAGCTTTTACTGCTGGCCTCCAGTGTAGTGAACCTTATATGACACAAATGCATTATTATTATTATTTCAGTCATTCAACATGGTGACCCTGCAATTCGTTTAAAAAAAAATGTGCTATACATCGTGCAGGGCTATCGCAGGAACACTCCAGCCAGAATTGATGAAGGCAACGCTTCAGCGAGCACAGGGGCTGGTCAAGACTAGCCTGGCTTACAAGGATATGGTGGCGACTGAGTCTGAATAATTTGTTCTTAGTGAACCAAGCAGAAATTGTGCGAAGAAATGTCACAAAACAGGCTTGCATAAATGAAAAACCAGAGAGGTTTTAATGTAGAAGAGATTTATTAAAGCCTTATAAATATAAACCTTGTAAAAGAACACGGAGAGGCACATGTGAGCACATTCGAGCTACTTCGCAATTATGTGCGAAGTATGCGCTCTTCAAGTAAGCGTGTTGCATATTTTGCAAAGGTGTCTCCTCTTCAAATATGCAGTATAAAAATTGGTAAGACCTGTCAGGTGTACACCTTTACATCACACTGAAACTTTTCCAGCATTGTTTGCCCACTTAGATTTGGAAACTTTCGAGATTTACGTTTTAGAGTTCTTCCAAATCAATGGTGTTAATTGCTCTGAAGTGCTCCAGAGTACTTCAAACAAGAAGTTTTATTGCTCCAAAAATTGTTCCAAATTGCATTTTACCTGTTGCGTTGCTGTATTTTGCATTAGGCGGTTGTTTTTCTGCAAAGATGTGGATTTTCGTTTGCCATTTTTTAGGACTGTTATTACTGAGCGTTGTTCTTTGCCCCCAGAAGGAAGCATGGGAAGGGGAAAGTTGTCTGGTGACGTTTTATGTTTGACTCATTTCTTCATCAGAAAATAAGCAGTTATCCGACTCCACTGAGCTAAAATTGGCTGTAAGAGTGCTGGGTTTCACTGAAAGTAGCAGCTGACACCTTGGCCCCAGCACAAAGAACGTTTTTAAAAATAGTTCCATACCGAACCAAATTATTGAAGGATCCATGGACAGGAGCAGCATGGCATGAATAAGTTTTGCATGGGATGTTCGTGCACAGCTGTGGGTTTTCATGATATCTGAAATTTGCCAAATAGTTTCACCACAGTGACTGGGAAGAAGGTTAAAACTGCAGGTTAATGACCGTACAGGGTTGGGGTTATCCACTGCTGTTGTCGGAACTTAGATGGCAGGTGCACAGGCAACCACACATTCCAATGCAGGCGTGGTCTTTTTCCTGCAGTGAGTAGAATAGGAAAATAGCCACATTTATGCATCAAAAATGTGCTAGCAAGATGCAGGTTTGTTCATTTCACTTGTACAGCTTGAGTTGGATTTAGAGGCACTGTGTTTCAACCACATAAAGCATTTCATCATGAGATCTTGCGTTCTAAGGATATATTGTTCCAACACCTCTCCCCACCCTCGGCTTTGTTGTAGCAGGTTTCTTAAATGGATTCGAACACTTCCAAAGTGATGCCCATTTATGTTCCTAGTAGACACGCTAATGAACCTTGTGTGTGCCTTGAGGACATCCTTGTGTTGTACTGAGTGTGTCTGCAGTACGCTTGGTAAAATTTGTTTGAGCTAGTTTAATCATAAGAGGGCAACGCATAAAGCGGCAGTGTTATTCCCTTTTGTGGTTTTCATCCCACATGCATGCACACCGTTCTGTTGCTGGGGTGATTTGTCTACCTTTGTCACTCAAGGGCAGCAAACACACCTTGAGTACAAAACTCATCTGCACCCTCCGACCCAAACCCACCGTGGTGGTGACTCACTGCACTGCAGGTTGGAAATCGCAGCTACAAGGTTGGGGGCTGGCATGTGAGGGGCTAGAAGGCAACTGTTGCCGCTAGCCCATCATGCATAGTTACCTAGAGTCACACGAGGGCAGCGCAAAACACGGAACTTGGCAGAAACACAGAAGACAAGACGTCCTGTCTTCTGTGGGTTTGGGCTGGAGGGTGCAAATGAGTTTTATACTCGAGGTGTGTTTGTTGCCCTTGAGTGATAAAGGTAGACAAATCACTGCAGCACTAGAATGGTGTGCAGGCATGTGGGATTAAGTGGTGAAGGGAATAGCACTCATGAAAAGGTAGAAAGCAGCAGCAGCAAGTGTGGAAGGCAGTGGGAGCGGCGTGTGGGCTGTCTGCATGCAACGCTTTGATCGTGTGTGATTAATACCCACTCGTTTCAATGAGTCCTTGGTTACGTGCATGTTCCCATAGGTTTTTAACTCCAACCAGGAGCCACAATTTGTGACAAGCTTCTGTGGTAGGAATATTGCTTTGGAAAATGGCTTAGCTTATGTTAAAATTCATCTCGCAGGGAAAAACAAAAGTGCATGGGCTAAGAGGGGTGTGATTTAGGGCTCTGGATTAATTTAGACCACCTTGGTTTGGTTTGGTTTATGGGGTTTAACGTCCCAAAGCGACTAAGGCTATGAGAGACGCCGTAGTGGAGGGCTCCGGAAATTTCGACCACCTGGGGTTCTTTAACGTGCACTGACATCGCACAGTACACGGGCCTCTAAAATTTCTCCTCCAAAGAAATTCCAGCCGCGGCGACCGGGATCGAACCCGCGTCTTTTGGGTCAGCAGCCGAGCACCATAGCCACTGAGCCACCGCGGCGGCTAGACCACCTTGGGTTCTTTAATGATGCTGACATCGCACAATACATGGGCATCTGCATTTCGCCGCCATCCAAATATGGCCACCGAAGCTAGAATTTGATCTGGTGGCCTTGGGATTGGCAGCCGAATGGCAAACCACTGTGGTGGGTCCTAACAAAGGATGTGAACAGACTCCAGGGCTCTTATCGTTTTCAATCTCTATGTTGCGCAGAAGATAGCGGAGGGGGGGGGGAAGCCACGGCGCACGCACACTCCAGCGGGGTATTCTCGGTGACAATTTCACCCTGCACAATTTTAATGCCATTTGGGAAAGGCAAAGCCGTAGACGGAAACAAAAGGCTCTGAGCAGCCCGTGCTGCTGTGCATTGCATACAGCGCTGCCCATGTGCTCTCTCGTGATAGTTTCATGTTGGCGTGTTTGGTTGTGTGCGTTCTCCTCGCTGTGGTGATGAAATTGTGTCAGCGGAAAATCAGCAGAGTGACGTGGGTCCAAGATACTAGTTGCTCGCTCCCATGTTGGTTTATTGGGTGCTTGAGACGTTAGTGGCTATATATTAATAAACATAAAAGTTGAAGGAAAAGCTGTTGCTGGCCATGGCATCGAGACCTGGAGCATCTGAGCTGTGGCTAGTGTGAGAAAAAGGACAGGGAGAGAGAAAGGAAGGGCGGAGCGATGGAAAGGAAAGGATGGCGGTAGGGCGGAAATATATATACACCGTGTACAAATGTACAGAGCGTCACAGTCATCGCTTCAAAAAGTACTGGTGTCATCTGCATATATTCAAAATGCAGCATTACTATCTCTATTTACTGCATTGTTATTATAAAAGTTGCAAAACATGGACCCACATATGCTGTTTTACTGTTATGTTTATATATAGTATTGTGCTAGACTGGAATGCATTTATGCAAACATACTGTTTGCAGTTTGAGGTATAGGACTGAATGAGATGCATTGTGAGGCCTCAGGTTTGGCTCAGTTTTAATTGTAGGGTTAAGCGAATCAAAGGCTTTTTCGAGAAATGAATAAACATGTTGTGGACAAATTTTTTTTTTGCTGCAAAACTGCCCAGAAGAAACATGTTGTCTATTACTTGCCACCAGCCTTTGCAGAAGCTGGAGTAATTCGGGGAATTTATTTTTTGAATACATTCTGGCCACCTTGCTACCATGAGTCATTCTGGAATTTGACCATGGAAAGGAATTGTGGTAAATGTGCTGTTGAGCACGATGGGTATAGTTAGTTGCAGGTGGGGTCTTGCCCCAAATGTAGTGTGCCAGGCCCCCTCCCCCCCATGTGGGTGCACCTTACTTAGCGTGTTATATTGCAAAGCTACAAGCAGTCTGAAACTGGTGCGTTAAATCATGTGCATTCAAATTTAAAGTGCTGTCGTGAAAAAAATTACACCTTCTACTCTTCAGCAGGTAAGGCTAGCAGAACCCCATTTAGTCTCAAGCATTTGTTGGCAGATGAGGTTGTCTGCATTTTGCTAGGTGCTACAGTGCAGGTAAGCATTGTGAAAGAGAGCAACTTGCGTCATGCTCTGTCGTGTTCACTTCCTTTCGTCCGTTGTCAGTTCAGCTGGTAGGGCTCTGCGAAGAATCATTTGAAGCATGGATCTTTTCATAGCCAACTGCTAATTTTCTTTCGCATTTCCACTTGCGCTGTTGAGTGCTGTCTTGCAACTATGGGGACAGCGAATGCACTCCTAAGGGTGCATTTGGTAGGGCTCTCTTGTGCCAGAATGTGACCGCACTCGTAGCACTGTTCCGGGAGTGAGTTCACTCTCATTAGTGGTTGTTGGTGGAATCTACTTTCATTTTATCACCATTCAGTGTGTGGCAGTTGCACGAGGAAACTTAAATTCATAAAGGAGGGGGCTGCGAGGTTTGCAAAAGCTGTGGTAGGTGTCTCATTCAGGTGGCCACGTTTGATGGATCTTTGGAGCCATTTGTCAACGCATGCAGCTGGAACAGTATTGCTCGCTGAGGAGTGCTCACTGAAGGCTTGCTTCCGTGCTGTGCTGTACAAACAGCACATGCGTAGCATTACTTGAATATGAATTGAAATACCACCTCTGATACACTTTATGAAGGGTATCGCAGTATTCAAAGGTTAGCACGGGTGGTGCGGTTTCAGACCGAAACTAATTTCTAATGCAAGTCTTCTTGTTTGGTTGCTAATCTTTTGCATTGCAGTCATGCTGGTGAGTAACCACTTCTTTGTGTTGTGAAACAAGACACTTTCTGTCGGGCACTTTATTTGGCAGTCTGATCTCGTTATGAGGGCACTTGTGTGATGCTTACTCTGATAAGCACATGCCAGTAGCTGCGCTTTGAAATAGTGCATGTGGGGCATTTAAATGGGATGGGGATTATTCTGCCTTGTGCATATGTGCTGGTGTCCTTGGATACCTGTCCTTTTTGGTGCTGGTGTTCCCTGATTATTGTGACGTTTTTCTGTGTGGTTGCTTAGTGCCGTGCGCCCAAAAAAAGGTTGCATTGTAATGTGTGGTCTAGCCGTTGCTTTCTTCTGGGGGCTCTGGCCTCGAGTCTCCTAGTCGAAACCGTTGGCATGGCCACTAACACTGACTGACAATGTGTGTAGTGTCTGCCTCATTGAAATAATTGTGAAATAATTCACACAGCTGCCGGGGGCTCTTTGTTTGGAGATGGGCATTGGATACGGGTGCAGTGTGTGAAACCCCTTAGTGAGGTCTGCACATTGTTTTGGTGGCGCCTGCGGTCCGGCGGATGCTTTCCTCTGGGGATTCAGGCCTCAAATCTCCCGATGGAAGCTGTTGGCACGGCCACAGAGAGAGTGCTTGCAGCGGCAGTTGTGGCGACAGCCCCCTGATGCGGTGTCCTTCTTTTGTCTTTCCCCTCCCCCCGCCCCATTCCCGGCCGCTCTGTAGGTTGTGCTGCACGTCTCCAGATTGCTCCTTCCCCGTAAGGAAGGTGCGCTCGGAAATGTACCAAGAGGCACTTAGGGAAACCGCGGTACGAACGCCCTGCTTTGCTCTTCTTTGACCCTCTTTCCTTCACTCCTCTGTGTTTCTGGGGGATGGTTGCATGACTCTGTGTTGCTTGTGTCTGTTTTGGGACACACATTCGTTCCTCTCTTCTCTGCATCTTCCCAGTTTTTCTCTGCTCGTGCTGTTCCCAGATGGTGAAGCTGGGAGGGAAAGGGCTTGAATTGGTCATCTTTATAAAGGCTTATTGTGCAATGCTAAGCTGTGTTGATGTGGTCTCTGACTCATCTGCTGGACTTGCAGACTTGGATTAGTATATAATGTTAGGCTCTGAACTTTGCCATCAACTAAAGCAGTGACCGGTCTTTAGAATGCAGGAGATGAACTGGCTTTGTAGCCAGGCAATGGTTGCTACCAGTTTATAGGCAGCAGTCCCTTAATCCACTGGGGCCGCTCCTCACTTTTTTTTTCCTACCATAGCGAATGCCATTAATTTCAAAGCCCACTATGCTGTGCAGGCAAGGCAGTTTGTTATTTGTGATTATTTTTCTTCGCCCACCCTGTAGAATTTTTTTTGTGGTGCAGGCGGAGGTCTTTCTGTGAGTCTCATTCTACTATCCGTTGCTTTCAACACTCCTGTAGATGCGCATTACGCATACTGGTCTGCAGTTGAGAAAAACACTTGGGCATCCCATTTCTCGTGAACTGTAGCTGTTGGCAAATGGCAACCCCACTGGGGCCATTAGGGCAAGTAATGGGCTGCACAAATGGCTTGTGGTAGAGCATCGGCCTATGACCAGGTGCAAAGTGTCCCCTGCACGGGTGTGTGAGGGCCAAACCGGACTGGCCACGGTGGATCAGGGGTTAGGAAGTCTGGAGGACAAGGTCACGGGATCCCATCCCAGCCCCGGTGTCAGCATTTTTGTGGAGGCCAGACACAAGTGCCAGTGTGCTTCGCAGTGCCCGCAGGCGGTCGAAATTAGCCAGGCGCCCTCCACTTCCGTTGCCATTTTGCTTGCAGCAGGCTTACATGGCTGTACCAGCTCATTTTTCTGGGCGCTTAAGTGCAGACAGGGAGGGACAGGTGACTTGCTGTGGGGTATTGACATGGTGGATGTGGCTGCAGAATTGGTCATGTGGCTAGGAGCTTGCTGGTTCAGGTGCAGTTGGGATGTGAGGTGCGAGAAGAGTGGATGACGAGTGCTGGCAGAACATTCTCATTTTGGTTTTTAGCCCAGCTGATTTGCATCATGGTGCATATGTCCCATTTTTTGTGCTGATTTTCATTCCAAGGGGGAGAGTAGTCGCATGGTGTGGCCGCAGTGTTTCCCAAGTCAGTGCAGTCAAGCTTGGCTGCGATCACTGAAAGGAGTTTCGAAATGAGTTGCCCAGGCTGCTGACCGACGAAGGGCCGAACGTCTTGAGTGTTGCCACGTAAATGGACCCCATTGTGGTGCTGAACCTTGCTTCCCGTGTGGATTGATCGCGGCAGCGTGCTGTGCAGTGTAAAACCTTTTTTGAAATGGGTGGCCCTGTAGAATTTTTTTGTGGTGCAGGCGGAGGCCTTTCTGTGAGTCTCACTCTACTATCTGTTGCTTTCAACACTCCTGTAGATGCGCGTTACGCATACTGGCCCTATTTGGACTTCGTGCCGATTATTCGAAAACATGAGAACGAATTCGATTGGTTTCAAGTAATTTTTGAACACACACTATTTGATTTGTTCAAATTGTATAGGACAATGTTTCGATTTCCTATTCAGAATTTCCTAATACTTGCACACCCCTACCCAAAAGGGTGGTCACTGAAGTGAAGCTTTTTCTCCCTGTTCCTTTTAATCGTACAGAACACAGGGGATAAGCCAATGTTGGAACTCGGCCATTTACGGCTGCCTTTTTTCCACCACCTTTCATTTGGCAGCACTTCAAAATTGTAACCTGAGCACTCGTTTCAGTGTGAAAACACCACTACGTACAGCAGCTGGTAGTAGTGCATTCGAATCTGGCAACATGTAGCAGTGTTTTTTGAATGTATGGACTTCCCCACTGCAGCTGGTGTGAAGGTGGTGGTCTCACAGCTACGCCTTGAAATGGTATTGGCTTATGAACTTCTAGAGTGCTGCAGTAGGCCATCAAATGTCTGAAGCAAAGATTTGTGCAGTTAAGTTTTTAGAACCTTGTGTGCCGTGCAGAGACACTACTTCCGCTATTTGGCTGGGTGCACTGGCTCCTTACTTGTAGATTATGAGAATGGCTTCACTTGTCCTCAGAAGTACATATGCTTACCAAATGAAATTACTCAACAAGCACTGCAGTTTGTATGCAGTAGCAGCAGTGCTGTGCAAGGCAGTGGAAACTGGTGCACAGCTGGAAGGGCTGCCACCGGACATGTTTGAGAGGGAAACGGACTTTCACAAGTCCACTCACTTCACCTATTGTGGCTGCACTGTTTTTCAAGAATGCTGTAAACATTGATCACACAGCCCTTTTTGCACATGATTTGCATGCCAAGATTGGGCAGATATCTGGTAGACTCAGTTCAAAAGTGCTTGGGTGTGGGCCCTTTTGGAAGCTTGTAGCTGGGCTGTGTGTGCAGGTGTTATGTGCAAGATATGTAGGCCTATGGGCACAGCCTGGAAGGCAAAATTTTCACTCACAAGCAGTTCATAGTCTTGTTGTAGCCCTTGAATTGGCCATTTTGTAGTAATTTCTGCGATACATTGTTGCCTTGTGGCCCGATTGTAAGTCCTCTTTCTTCTTTTTCAGTATGGGAGGCGCGCAGGACAGTAGCAGCCGCAACGAAATGGTGAGTTTTTGCGAGCTGATTTCCTTGTGAATAAGTGGCATTTTGGTGCCTGGTTGCTTTTTTTTTTTTTTAACTTAATTGACCAGTGGTGTGCCCAGATTGTTTCTTGGCCGCTCCATGTTTCTTCAGAATGCTTGTGCGGTGTTTCCAGAGCTGTGTGTGTTCTTTGCATTAACGAGCACTGCATTATTTTAGTGTGCTCCAAAGTGTTGCCACCTGGTACCAATGCTGTGTCTACACAATGCAAACGGGGCTGAAGTGCATCACTACATGTTTCTACACTTTTTTCTTTTGGTGTCTCATACGCTGTAACGTCCATGTTGACTATAGAGTGCTGCATGATTCTCGCCATAGTCTTCCTGTCTTTGTTCATAGGAGATTTACGTAAGTGCCGAGTGTTTTCTTCAGCTGACTTGTTCCTTTTCACTGGTTTTTGTCTGCTCTACAAATACGTGCTTGAAACTGTGGCCTTGTATGTTGTGCAGTTCTATGCAGCCTGTGTTGGATCAAATGAAGATCATGACATAATCTGTAAGGTGTCATGCTGTGTTGTGGAAGTAGCCAGAATTTGATTGCCACTTTGTATGCAAAATATTGGTTGCAATGTTCATTGTCCCAATGTAGTGGCCACTAATGAATGTCTGGTGGAGAGTTTCCTGTGACACCAGTCTCTCTGAAACAAGGTGCAGTTTTTGTGTAACTTCGCATGCTGCATTGTGATGAAAGTGGTAACAATGAGTGCACCTTAAGTTCGCTCAAAAGCAGTTGTGCACAGGTGCTTGATTTCTTTACATGAGTGGTGCTGCTGTAATCGTGCTGAGGTTGATGAATTGTTTGCTGTTATATCGCAAAGAGTACTTTTTTACTAGTGTGGGAGACAGACACGTAGCCAAGAAAAGCACTGCCCGCACACCCTCCTGGAAGTGCCCCCGGGGATTGGGCATACTCCCCCCCCCCTCCCCCCCAAAAAACAACACAGACAATAAAAATGATTTCCCCTCCTTCTAAACGAAATTGGCTGCGTGGCTGGAGCAAAGGGTCTTTGAATGAAACGGGAGGGAGTGCTATTAACGCCAACAAGCGTACGCCTACTTGGATGCCACTCTCTGCCTTCGACATTTTCAGACGTCCTTAAAAATGAAAATAGTGGTCAAGGCCCGTAAGGAGTTCAAGAAGAAACCTGGATGCAATAAACGGGCAAGTCGTGGAATCTTGTCTTGGACGAGCAGTTTGCACCGTCGTGCAAACATTGCCACTCGCTGAAAATAACGCTTAAAGATTTGTTGCAGCTGCAAATTTGACGTCAAAGCTGCTTAGTTTTTGAAGCGCTGTTTTGAGTCATTCTGTACCGGAATATCGCCACAAAAATCTTGGAAGGGGCCCTGAACCTCCCCTTAAGTTTGGCAATTTATCACATTCGGCGGGTATACTGAGCTGGCGGGAACACCTGTGTGATGCGCAGCTAGAAATGGAGTGCTAAACTTGAGACCTTTTTTTTTCCTTCCTCATACCTCCTTGACTGTGTCATCAGGATTTATACCGCAGCTGGCATTCCATACCAGCCAGCAGATCAAGCTAATGTTTGTAGCTTGGTTGCCATGAATAAGTGCCAGGTTACAGCCTTTGATGCAGAAGCCATACATTGTACACCTGCTGTCAAATAGAATGCTGTATTAGTGAAAAGCTCAATTTAATCTTAGTCTTTGCATGCAGTCTAACTATCTCCACTGCAAGATGAAGGCTTTTCTGATTGAGCTTCAGTTAGCCCCAGTCCTGGGCCAGCTTAGGCCACCGTACCTACCTGCCACTCGGGAACAGATACTATATGCACCAAGTTCTGTGTACAAATTATGCAGTGCACCATTAAACCTCAAAAGCAGTGCACCCTGGCTGCAAAGGAATTGTGGTAAACTTGTGATGGCGGATGTAGGTATATGATCGTGTTGCATGGTTAGGGAACCACAAGGGGTTGGTTCTGGGCCCCTTCAAATTACTGCAGCATTTGGTACATCTTTGTGGGACATACATTTGCAGGAACATTCATCACATCGATCAACTCGCCATGGTCGTCATGTAAGCTGTGCCCCACCTGAACTCTCCTCCTTTTTTTGTGTGCTAACGCTGTTTGCAGGTGTCGTGCTTCAGTCATGCAGAACCTGCATCATTGTTGTTAGTTCCTAGACTTTTATGGCTGTGTGTGTCAACATTTGTGTGACTCAGTTGGAGGTTCATCTGAACTTCACTTTTGTTGCTACGGTGAACGAGCCTTTATCTGCCACCCATTTCCTCCGTTTTTTTTCCCTTCAGTTTGTGCTTGCCCGAAAAACTTGCAGCAGAGATTTGATCAGAATTGGCTACAATAGAGCCTTAATTGTGCCTAGTGAGCAGGAATGTGCAACAAGTATACACTAAGCAGCAGTGTAGGCTAACCAACTTTGCTGATGCTAAAAAGCTCAGGCTCTAGTTATTACTTAAAAAAAAAAGGTCACATTTAAGTTTCATTTTTGGCCCTGCTGCAGACTTCACTTATAGTGGCAGGAATTTTCAAGCATGGGGACATGCTGGGAGGCAGCCTTAACCTGAGTGTTGACAGTTGTTGCAGCAACGAAGACCATGATTTTGTACTTGTGTGCTGCCTTGCTTACTGGTTTTCAAGCTTAGCAACTTGCCTCAAGTGCCCCTTATAATATATTGGAAACGCTGCAGTTATTCACATCAGTTTTCAGGGTGGCAGCCTTTGTCAGCGTTGGGCAAGTGTTCACTGCATTGATTTTTCTGGAATCGTGCAGTGAATACTCTATACCAAGTCAGTGTGCTGCGTGGTATGTCTGATTTGATGTGAGGGTGCTCCAGGGTTGAAGCAAGTGCTCGGAAGAGAGAGATGAAGAAATTCTGGAGCTTCACGACTGGACTTGGCCGGTCGTGAATGGCGGCTCTTCGTACCAACACCGCCATTGCGAATGGGCCTTTATTACTGGCCATGCTCAACACATTACAGTCCATTCTGCTGCAACCAATATTGAAATGTGGAGAAACTGCGAATCCTTGCGAGCCGCATTAAGCTCTAAATGTGAAGGACATGTATGATGACAGACATGCTCTTGCATGCTGCTTTCAGAAGTCTATATGCGGCAACTAGCCCAGACCAAGCCCTGGTGTTGAGGGGTGGGCCCACATTATAGTGCTTTCTGGATATTGGCCATTGCAACTGTACTGCCTCTGAACCATCTGTGCTTTCCTTATTTCTTTTTGCACTCTTTGTCCCATATACCATATTTAGTCGCATAATAGGCACACCCCCAATTTGGTTGCAAATTTTTTTTTATTTCCGCGCATAATAGGCGCACCCCGAACTTGGCATACTGTATTTACACGATTGCAAACCGCAAGCGGCACCTGGAAACTTCTGTGCACGCGTGAGGCCTCCGCGATCAAGCACCAGTTGTTCGCAGCCGGAGCCGATCCCGGAGGCCATGGCGCGTGCATTTGGAAGGCTATTCTTGCTTAGGTTGTGGGAAGTTTGGGTGGGGCCCTTACACGGATCTTTTTTTTTTTTCTAATATTTCCTTCGGGAAAATGGTGCGGCCTGTACACGAGTGCGTTTATGCGGTATGTTCAGTTTTGCGAGTTGAAAAATTTCCGGAAATTTTACCCCGCATAACAGGCGCACCCCGAACTATGAGCCGGATTTTTTGAAAAAAAAAAAAACAAAGTATGCCTATTATGCGAGTAAATACGGTACTTGTAAAGGGGACTTTTATGCCTAATGCAGCCCATCAGCATTTTTACTGTGCTGCCATGTGCACTTTTCTCTTAGTTGTTCTGTGCATTGTTGTGCGCCGTGCCTTTGTGTGTATTGGATGCCGAGCACTTCAGAACTGCATGCCACAGGTGCTGTGTACAGTGTTGTGGAGAGGGATCGGTGCGGTCTTCTCAGAAATGATGGTGGGCCAATGTGTGGGGCCGTGCAGAGCGGGACCGAGCCAAACTGCAACAGCAGCATGGGCAGCAGTGGAGGCGGGTCTGTCCGGGAAGAGACCGTCCTGGAGCCTGTCAATGGGGTGGTGCAGCCGCCGTTTCTGCCTCCGTCCAATCGGCGGCAGCGCACCACCAACCAGCTGCAGCACCTTCTCAAGGTGGTGATGAAGGCTTTGTGGAAGCACCAGTTTGCGTGGCCCTTCCAGCAGCCAGTGGACACAGTCAAGCTAAACCTGCCTGACTACCACCGCATCATTCGCCACCCCATGGACCTGGGCACCATCAAAAAGCGGCTCGAGCACTGCTACTACTCATCAGCTCAGGAGTGCATCGAGGACTTCAAGACCATGTTCACCAACTGCTACGTGTACAACAAGCCTGGTGAGGATGTGGTGCTCATGGCTCAGGCACTTGAGAAGCTGTTTCTCACCAAGATCACCGAGATGCCCAAGGAGGAGACGGACCTGCCCCTGCCGCCGCCCCGTGCAGGACAGGGCAAGGGCAAGAAGGGCAAGGCTGCCAAGGCGTCCACCTCCAGGGCTGCCAACAAGGGTGCGTGACTCTGCATGCTGCTATAGGGGGCTCTGTGAGGGAGAATTAATTGGGACTGGCTGTGTGAATAATGCAGGAATATTGCCACACCAGGGATCTGCGTAGAGGGTTGAAATTGATCATATGTAAATTGGCAAGTACTTAAATGTGGTTATTTTTTTACGATACACAATCCGCAGGGGACTGGCTTGAAGCAAACTGCGAAAGCATCTGCATTTTGCAGTTGTCAGTGTGTGCTTGTGGGGAAAATGGTAATGACTGAACATTTCTTTAATATATGACAGTTAAGGAATCTTTATGGAACATGTGAACTCCAAAAATTCCATATAATTTCATGTGAACAAGGTTTTTCCCATCAACTCTCGAGCAATTTTGCATGAAGGAATTGGCAAAAATTCGTTTCCTTTGTGTTTACTGATACCAAAGAATGTAGTAAAGGTAAAGATATCATCCTGCCTATCATAGAACTTGATGGTTTTGAGATTGCCAGGTCAGAAACTTGTTTCTGAATTTGCAGCTTCAAAACCCTTACTGCATTCTTTGAAAGCCAATGGCATTGGCCAATGGCATTGGTGGCTCAGTGGTTGTGGCGCTCGGCTGCTGACCCGAAAGACGTGGGTTTGATCCCGACCACGTTGGTCGCATTTCGATGGATGCGACATGCTAGAGGCCCGCCGTGTGCTGTGCGATGTCAGTGCACGTTAAAGAACCCCAGGTGGTCTAAATTTCCGGGCGGCGTCCCTCATAGCCAAGAGTCGCTTTGGGACACAGGTCTTTTGAGACCAAAAAACAGATTTTCTGTAAATGGCGTTTTCAGAATCTGTATCTATTATTCTCCAAGTTCATCAGTTCGCTTTTTCCAGAAGTCAGTAGTTTCAGCATAATATTGAGTTTAGATCACCGCGCGGGGAATAAAAGACGGAGGGAGGGGTGATGTCGGGTGGCCTTATTCAAAGGTTCGCATTGCGAAATTTAAGGGGCTTTACACTTTTGCCCCCTCCACATTGCATCCAGTTTTCGAGATTGTGATTTAGCCGCAGGATAACATTTTAAAAACAGTTTTAGCATGGTGCGATCCGCGCTCTGCTACCGTGCAGCGCACCTGCGGTGAGCTGTCCGCGCATGCGCAGGTAGCCTTCCCTGGAAGCGGATCATGGTAGTGGATCGCGCTGGGCTAAAACTATCTAATAACTCTGTTCTTCTCTTTTACTCGTCGATTTTCTTTTCAAACCTAGTTACTAAAAACGGCAAAAGATGGTGCGTGGTGGCATGCAGTTTTTCGCCATATATGGATCGCACCGCCGAAGAAAAAAAAAATGCGACTTGTAGATATCTGTGCCAAACGCTCGCGTTTCTGCACCAAAAGGCACTTTTGGCAACTCGTAAAGCGCTCCAAAGTAACCTCGTCATATCACATCACTGAATGGCAACCAAGCCTTGTAAATTGGCTTCCACAGTCTTATGGTTTCATCATTTAACTTTTGTCACTTTGTTATTGGCAATAGCGTTTCCTTCTTCAGGCGCTGATATAAGTGCTTTTCCAGTGATCAACGACCATTTGTGTGGTAATTGCTGATAAATCAAATGCTCACGCTGACGGAGAAGGCAAGAGCAACTTTAAGGGACTTTTGACCGCATAGGAATACAACTTTATGCCCATTCTGTAGGAAGTAATATTTGCGTGAAAAGCCCAACACTGCATTCTGAAATAAACACCGAAAAAAAGTAACCAAATTTTCCAGAAATAAAACCGAAAAAGTCCAGCTGCTTTGTATTATGAAGGGTACATCATACAGTTATAAATAATTTTGCCACTTTATTGTGTTTCATAATTTCAACTGCAGAAAATAATTCCCTGCAGGCAAATGACCAGAACATTTTACGCTCAGAAAATTACTTTAATTTGTTACTGTTTCTAATTAAGGGCTATTTATGGCTAAAATCTGACGAAACTTTTCACACAAATGTGTTATTTCTCTGAATATTTCAAATATGCAATAATATTTGAGCTGCTGGTCTTAGATCAAAAGTTACCTTACAAAGTCTAGAGTGTAATTACATGCCATCCTGAAAAATTGTCAGGTATAAAAGGTGGCAGTATTTGACACGGCTACTCATAATTCCAAATCATTTACCCATGGCCTATACAGAAAAAGTAGGATGTCATTGGGTGCCTCAGTTCTCTATGAAAAAAAAAATGGTACAACAGTTGTTTTTATGAAATAAAAAGAAATTATCAAAGAGCTGTGTGAGGTTGAGGAAATTGACCGAAAATATGAAACAAAAAACTGTATTCAAAGTTGGACCATATGTTATAAGATGAACGGTCGGTAGCCCCACATTGATATTTCCCAGTTCTTCTGTTGCATGCAGCTTTCGCGTGAAGGCCTGAAATGGCAGTACACAACAGAAACCAAAATAAGAAATAAATGTAGGTGAACTCACCTTGGAAATGTTAGCAGTATATCCCGATTACTTAGAAGTAATAAACGCGGAGAACGTTTTGCGATCACGCTGGCTAATAGCGCGATTGCAGCAGCAGCAGCAGCTGCCACCACCTCTGCAACGTCGCTATGGGTGGGGGGGGTTGATGTAACATAGCTGGGCTAGAGGGGAGCGCACGCGCGGTCACTCTGCCGCCGGTAGAATGGCCGCAGAGGCATCTGCTTGTTCCCGCATGTTCCTGCTGCTGTCTGTCTGCTGTTGTCGATGTCTGCTGTTGTCGATGTCTGCTGTTGTCGATGTCTGCTGTTGTCGATGTCTGCTGTTGTCGATGTCTGCTATTGTCGGTCTGCTGTTGTCGGTCTGCTGTTTTCGGTCTGCTGTTTTCGGTCTGCTGTTTTCGGTCTGCTGTTTTCGGTCTGCTGTTTTCGGTCTGCTGTTGTCGGTCTGCTGTTGTCGGTCTGCTGTTGTCGGTCTGCTGTTGTCGGTCTGCTGTTGTCGGTCTGCTGTTGTCGGTCTGCTGTTTTCGGTCTGCTGTTTTCGGTCTGCTGTTTTCGGTCTGCTGTTTTCGGTCTGCTGTTTTCGGTCTGCTGTTGTTGGTCTGCTGTTGTGCATTAAGCGGTGCGGGCTGGGCAATATTGTTATTTTTTTGGCTCGCCCATCCTAATTTCTGTCGGGTCTGCCCTAGCCCCTTGTGCCAACTGGCGGTGCGGGCAGGCACCAGAATGACGCGAACAACCACATGGCGGCGATGGGTGTGTGCTACTCGACCCATGTCTTTTTTTGGAGGCGGAAACGTAGCAGAGGAAGCGAGCTTTCAAACGACGCCAAAATGACAGCGATCGGTCGAGCAGGAGCAGAGTGTAGTTCAGCTTCGTCTCGAGATTCTTGATAGTTTTAAATCGCCGATTTCACTATGTCTGCGCGAATCACCTTGAGCAGGAGGAGTGGAGCTGCGTAAGTAACCACATGGCGTACCACGTGTCTCGTAGCAGTTGTATCTGTGCACTGCCTGTCCAGTGTCTCACTTTGGACGAAGCAAGTCAGCTCGAGCCGACGTCCTTGAGAGTGGGTACTCGCAGACGTTAAGCAGAGTCTGATCATCCGGTCGACGTTGCCAACTGTGCGAGTGGTTTAGCAACCGATAGGGAGTGTAAACGCGCTAAATGGGCAGCCGAAACTGATGAAAAGCGAGAGCTTTAGTAAAGTGAAGGAAAGGAAAGACTCATAACTGGCCCCCGGGACAGTGGACACCTCAGTCGTGCTTTAAGCTGCGTGGCAGTAGTGACAGGTGCGCACTGCATGCGTTGGCATTGAGAACGTTGTGGTTGAGGAGGAGGAGGAAATAGACTTTAATGGATAATGGCGTTGTGGTTGAAACGCAGCACTCAAGCTATAGGCACAGTGCACAAGGCGACTGATGCGTGTGTGGAAGTAGGTACAGGAGCATCTGAGAGGAGCCCAGTACAGGAAAAGGTAACTAATTCGACCCCCGTTAAATTCGGAAATCCTGATAATTTGAACAGCCGGCGCAACCCTGGCCATCACCTAAAGTCTATGGCGTCAGACGCTGGCCACATGCAGGGACCACTGGCACGGGAAGGGATGGTCAGAATAGCCCCATTCAAACCTGAATTGCATGCTGCAATGTTGCCTGTGTGCGCTACCGCAGGTGTGACTAAAAACGGACGGCCCCGTCTGCGGGAGTGGTCCTGCCGCTTAGGTTTGGTTGCGTTTTCCTGAGCTTTGCGCCAGCCCGTGACGACGGTGGCTATCAGCTGCGCATCAGCTAGCTAGCCAACCGAGCCCATCTGCCCATCGCTCCCTCCCTTCCATCCATGAGGTTCTCTCAGCGTGCCGAAACTGCACGCTCATCAGGGGCCATTCGCTCTTGAGCGGTGAAGCTTTCTCACATGTGATGCAGCTGCTTGTGAGGAGGCCCCACAGCCACTGTGAAGGATGCCGCGGAGGCCCCATTCATTTCGAAGCTGCCCTGCTTTGACGCTCCCGACAGTGTGAAAAACAGTCACTGTCGCACTGTTTTTTTTCTCAAAAGCAGGCGATGACTGTGCAGTCTTTCACCAAATAAATTTATCATGATGCTGTCTGTTCTCGTCAGTTTTATTGGGGTCTTTTAATAATTCGAACATTTATTTCAGTCCCTTGGAAGTTTGCATTACTGAGCTTTTACTGCAGTATAAATCGGGACACTATAAAAACATATTGCTCTCACACATCGGCTAATGCTTAAACATTAGCGTTACACACTCGCAACTGTCATGTGAATTTTTTGTTCTCTTCGGCTCTTATAACCACTCTTAATATATTAAAAACTGTCTAGTACTGGCAATCTGATGGCTTTGTATACATTGCTTCAGATTGCAAGGGAAAGTATTCTACAAAATGGAGCAGCCAGCTAGTGGGCATGTTCTGAAAAACTAGAAAGCATCTGGGTCGCCATGCTGTGGCCCTATGACAGTCTAGTGTGCAGTGAAGTATCAAGGTAGCAAGTAAGATTATTCAGGTAATACAGGCAGGTAGTATTAAATTGTAGGGGTTCGGGGGCTACTTTGCAGACAGGAGGACTCTTAACATAGCCACCGACTGATGCCTCGATCTGAAATGAATAGATTGGTTGCTGAGGTGTTGGAGAGTTCAAACTAAAGGACTATTAGGAACAATGGACCTCACAAGTACACGGTAATAATATAGTAGATGAGAAAATGCTGTGATAACAAGGGCTGTAATAAATGTAACTGCTTCATGCAGCATTGTGGCATGCTGCTACTGGATCTAGGCCACAGCTGAAGTGAAGACATGAGGAGTCATGTTGACGAGTGTGTGCTAGGTCCCGTGTTGAAAGCGCCAGTTCATGGGCACATTGGCTCGCTCCACAGTCCAGCTTCTCTTCATCTGCTAGGAATAAGCACTCTACTTTCCTGGCTTCATAACACTGGACTTTATGTGTTCCGTTGACTGTTTTTCCATCTTAAATTTGACATGCTTCGCGAAGTGCCTATCAGCCAAGTCAACAAGAGCTGTCTTGGCCGGGATCAAGTCCTTTCTTCTAGTACTGTGCAGGCATTGTTTCTTATGGAGGCAATCGTTTTACGAGTTATATGAAAGGCTGTGAATGTTTTACTTATCTGGTAGAATGAAATGCCAAAAAGTGGAACGAGATGCCCCTCACTGGGCCTATGGGTAGGCAGAGGTGCTACACAATGGACGACCGCCAGGCCTCTTGCGTGCCGCTTGGCACCTGTAGCTGGCTGGCCCACAGGCCTTGCATGTATTTTGAGCATATGAAGTGCTTTTAGCTCCCATTTTCAACAAATTCAAATTGTCTGGGAACTGTGGCAAGCCAGAGGTTGGAACACAGAAGCTGGACTTTCTCGTGCGAATGGTAACCAGCAAAACCGTAGACCATTTGGCCATTGTTGCAGCACTTTGCACTTCGTGTTTTCAATTGTCATCTTGGCCATCTTTCGTCCGTTCTGTGCTTCCAAATGCTCAGCGGCAGTTGTGTTTGTTTTGTGGATGTGCAATGCAGCACATAGAAAGGCTTGCTTGCCTGTGTCACCGGCACCAGCTTTATGTAGCTGCACACGAAGGTAAGAAGGCCGCCTTAATGCATTGCCAAGTTGGTGTGTCAAGCAGCAAGGGACGCCGAGCTCGCTAACAAGGTCGGCAGAATGCGGTGGCATGCAGAACATAGTAAGTGGCTTGAGACGCCGAGTGCAGCATCCATCTGGAAGTGGCTAATGATGGTGGCTTCTCAAGCAGCCAGGGGAGCCCGTGTGTGCTGTCCAGCTTGGAAGAATAGAAGCGGACTAAAGTGGCGTGTGTTCAGCAGCCAAAAAGGAGCTGCCAGCACGAGAGGCCGGCTATCGTCCTGTATGTGACGTCTTTAGAATAGGCTGCACCTTTCCTGTGATACATTTCATGCAAACACCTACTCTCGATGGCGATATATAAAATTTTTTTGAAACCTTTTTGGTGCCGCTTCTCATTTCTATTCAAAGTTAGTATTTTTCCACCTAAATAGTACGAGGGTTGTCGGTAAAAATCGGGTTCCCAAGGAGCTCTAGTTGCGAGGACGCTGTTACGTGAGATCCGGCAAAACTGGCGTGTAGCTTCGTTCCTCTCTCAGTCCCTGCCCCGGCAAGCTGTCTTACGCTCTGTGATTAGTTTTCTGTGTGCAAAAAACACTCCACCGGATGTGTGGAAGTTAATGGAAAAGTGTGTGAGCATTCAACACTTGCACAAATAGTGCAGATAATTCAGACTGACGTACAGACGTCCATGACAAGTGTTCTGGATGGTCATCGATTTCGGACGAAATGATTGCGAAAGTGGAAAAAAAACAATGCTGAAAGATTGAAGGTTGACGGTTCGGGAGCTCTGCAAGATGATTCCTGATGTCAGCAAGACCTGTGTTGACAAAATTTTGATGGACCATCTAGGGCCAAGATTTGTGCAAAGTGGGTCCTGAGAATGCTTACGGAAGACTACAAACTGCAACATGTTGAAGCAGCCCGCGAATTTCTTCAGGCCTACGAAACCAATGATCAGGAATTTTTGGGCTCTATTGTCACTGGGGGATGCGACCTGGGTCCTCTTCACGCAGTGCTGCCAACCCTAGGGATTTTTCCCTAGATCTGGGGAATTTGGACGTCATTTAGGGGAAAAGGGATTTTTTGTATAATCTAGGGAAATTTCATTGCTTGGAGAATTATTTTTTTCTCCCTCAAATTGTGAAGACAGTACAAGCTTTCCGTTGTTTTTTCTCTACAACTGGCGGATGCCCGCGCAACACCGCCGCGTGCTCGAGTAAAGCCTATTTCGCATGCAGGTGGAAACGCTTTGTTGCTGCAGCGCAAAAGCTGTTTAGAGCCATTGCTGCTCAATTTTCAGTCGCTTGCATGCATGTGAACCAGCCTTTACACGGACGTAGTTGGACGTGTATGGTCCCTGACGTGACCAGTGGCACCCGCTGCTGTGATCTGGCGCGCCACTGCCTTCCCTCAACACGTGTGCCCCTTCCTCGCACTGTATTTGGTGCTCGCTGCACTACGTGTAAGCTATCTGCATGTTTGTTTTGATAACTAGGAAAGATCAAGGGCTCCATTTATTTTTTAATAAAGAAGCGCCGTGTTGGAAATCTGAGCTAGTCTAAGGGAACAATTCCCAGTTCACCCGCCGTGGTGGCTCAGTGGTTATGGCGCTCAGCTGCTGACCCGAAAGACGAAGGTTCGATCCCGGCGTCGGCGGTCGAATTTCTTTGGGGGAGAAATTCTAGAGGCCCGTGTACTGTGCAATGTGAGTTCACGTTAAAGAATTTCCGGAGCCCTTCACTATTTCATCCGTCATATCCTGGGTTGCTTTGGGACGTTATACCCTCCAAAATCATAAGCCATAATTTTCAATTCCACCACGACGAACAAAGTGAGTTGAGGTCACAGAGGCATCAAAAGCCAATCACTGCTTTATTGTTTTAACTGACTCAGTGTTACGTCTGCCACCCTCTAGAGCAGTCGCAGCAAATGAACAAGCAGCTTTTATATCGCAGTTTCTGTGCACTCCTCAAGCGACCTCCAGTTACTTTGTACATGGTATCCTTCATGCCATGCTATCCACATGCCGATGCATGTTTACTAATATCTTGCGTACAGTGAGAAAAAGACATACGATATAGAGCCTTTAATTTGTAATTTCCAGAGCGCTACGGTTTATCTTGTAGCTTCATCTAGAAGTTCTTCATTTTACACCGTTCATTTCAAATTTACAGCTAATTTGCTTACAAAAATCTGGTAATAGGGTAGCTGCATGATAAAACTTGCTACTGAACTACGCATACATATGTAATTTTACAATATATACAACTGAACACTATTTTTCTTATCTAGGGAAATCTAGGGAATTTTTGGTTGCAAATTGAGGGAGAAGCGGCTCTGCAGGTTGGCGGCAGCACTGAGTCTTCACGACACCAGAAATGAAACAATTTGTTTCGTTGATCTAATAGAAAACCCAAAAACATGGCAAAACGTGTGTTCATTTATTAACACAGTTTGCAGTATATTTAGTTTGTCCAATCAGGCTCCCTCCTGATGATTTCACATCCACTCCTGAAAACTGCCTCTGTGTGGTGACCCCATGAGCGCCATGAATTTTTGAAAGAATGTCGTACGCCAAAAAAGGACGAAACAGGAAGGAAAAACACAGAACAGGAAAGAGGCGCATGTTTTTCCTGTGTTTTTCCTTCCTGTTTCGTCCTTTTTTGGCGTACGACATTCTTTCAAGACTATCTTCTTCATTCTTTCAACTAACCCGTCAAAAAGTTCTACTGCCATGAATTTGTTTTCGCGAGCTAATTAAAACATTAAAAGCCTGAATATACGTGGTACGACAAATGCTAATAGCATCACCATAACTAATTCTGTGCAACCAACAGGCAAAACAGTACACTACCTGGCGCGGTGGCTTAGTGGTTACGGCGCTCGGCTGCTGGCCAGAAAGACGCGGGTTCGATCCCGGGCGCGGCGGCCGCGCGTCGATGGAGGCGGAATGCAAAAGGCGTCCGTGTGCTGTGCGATGTCGGTGCACGTCAAAGATCCCCAGGTGGTCGAAATTATACCCGAGACCTCCACTACGGTGCCTCTCTCTCACTCCCACTTCTCTCTCACTTCCCTTACGGCTCAGGTGTCCACCGAGATGTGCGAGACAGACTGCGCTCGCTTCCGTGCGCAGCGTGTGGAAACGCGCGCGCCTGGCTTCCCCCAGACGCAGATTGCCTCTGCTCGACGGCGGCCCTGCACTCCGACATGCCTCTTACTACGCCCGAGTTGGCATGCTGAATGCAGAGTGTAGAAATGGCGGGAAACAAATGTGTTGGGATGTAATCAAGGCTGATCAAAAATTAAGCGCCCGCAGGTTCAACCGCAAACGCGCACAAAACGTCACACCTGTGCCCATGGGTATTGCCAGTACCATCACAGTTACAGATAACGGGCTTCATGGCGTTTATCGGGTTTCACTATTTGCCTTGCGCTTTCGGCACCGGGTTGTGCTCTATCGCGACCGAATTGGCCGTGTATAAACGCATAGTGTTCGATCGCGATCGAAAGTGCCCGTGTAGCGATGGTATCACTTGCCTCAGTGCGCGCGCTACCATTGCTGGGGCCCGGCCGCCGTCGGTTCGTAGCTTGGAGGAAGGAAAATTGTTCGTACGCTTTCGCCTGGCATTTGAAACGCGCCTTGCACGGCAGTACGCTGCCCGAGCGCCACGAGTCAGTGGCGGCAGCGCTAGGAACCCCGGGCTTGCCGGGGTGAGAAAACCTGGTACGGCGAACTTGCAGAAACGTGCCCCTTGAGCTTTTTTTCGTCAAATTCGCAATTTTAGTCAAATACCGAGGGCCCCTGAAGTCTTTGGAACTAAAAATTTGTTGAATTCAATTTGTGGCTGCAGCTGAGGTACTGCAAGGAGTTGTAGCGAGAGGGCTCGCGGCGACTCGCCGCGCACACCGGGTCTTCTGCCGCCATTTGGCGGAAGTTCTTCATAGAGGGAAGGTGGCTCTTAGTGTGCTCGTTAATTTACCGCTAATTGAAGAGGTATGGGCGACGACGACGATGCCCAGAAGCCCGATGGCGAAGGTAAATACCTTACGGGGCTGATATCGCGTAAATGAATTTGCGCGTCAAGTCGGCGCATTCTCCCTTTTCGTCGCGTTATTGTCTCGCCGGCTTCGTAATTAATTACTCGGCTGCATAATTGCTCCGTACGACCAGTGCTGAGGCAAAGCATGGCTGAGGGTGAATGAAGTCTTGCGCCCGGCCGTGTTCAGTGCAGCTGGCGCGCGCTCATGTTTCGTTCATTCTTTTCGCGCCGTGCATTTTTGGCGCGTTTTCTGGCGCATTGTTTGGCTCGTTCGATAGCTTATCTGCCTCCTCGTGTCGCGTGCGTTCGACTCCTTAGCCCGATTCGAGCCTGACGAAAGGCAGTGACAGCGCAGCATTTTTGCGCAATCGTGTCTGCTGTGCTGTTGTGCCTTCCTATATGTTTTCCATGTTCACCCCTGTCCCTGGGGTGTTTGGCTTTGTGTCTCGGTGTTGTCACGTTGTTTTTGCGTATTCCTAAGCCTAGCAGAAGACAATGGCCACGTGCCGTAGTCGCACCCGACCCTCGAGCCGAACGAAAGGCAGCAGGGGCGGCGTTCTTGCGCGGTCATGCTAGCCGTTCTGCCTTTTGATGTCTGCCCTGCGCACGGTGGGCACGGCGTTTTAGCCGCCTTGGAGTGTTTGAACAATTAAGTTTTAGCCGCCTTGGAGTGTTTGAACAATTAAATGGCAGCGCAAGGAGACGATGACTAGACGGGACAACAAGGACGGCAACTTATTATTGCCAACGAATCGTGTGAACATATATGCACTCTGAACAATCCGGCGTCATCGTCAGTGCATGCGCAAATATGTCAGCTCTTGTCAAATGTCAGTGTTTGCATTTCGGACGACCAGATGCATTCGCAGTGTGACATGCCTTGACGCCCGCGGCGTCAAAACCAGTCTGCCGACCATCGGCGACCGGGTCTTCGCGAGATCGGCCGCCGAGCTAAAACATTCACGAAACACGAACTCGATTCCGCTATAGTATTGTTTGTTTGCGTTCACAACAAGCTCTGAGATAGAGTATTGTTTGTTTGCGTTCACAACAAGCTCTGAGATAGATGAGAGTTAAAAATGTATCATTTCTGAGGATCGTTGGCCAATACCGAGGCGCTGGTTTTAAGTGATAACTACGGTATGAGCTGCTTGGTGCGGCTCGCCTAGCGTCTGCTAGATCAGCTGACGAAGGCGTCGCGGAATATGCTCGATGGGACGGGCTCGCAGTAAAGGGGCGATTATTATAGTAGTTCCTGTGATACGGCGCTGGCTAGTTCCGAAGCACCCTCAGCTGCGGCATCGACGCAAATCCAGCTAGGCTTAGCGACGACCAGGGCCGCCGGGAAGGAGCGCAGTTCGCCGCCCGGCGCTCCCGCAGACGGCGTCGTTGTCGAAAGCCCGGCTCCTGGGCAGGCATGTGCTGTCGTTGCTCGAATATAGCAGGCAGCCTTTCTGATAGCACGGCTGTTCTGCCTTCTCTACTGCGAACGCGAAGTAGACCGAGCCTGCTGGCCGGCCGACCAGCCTGGATCCCGTCCGCCGGCGTCACAAAAATCGGCTTAAAATTGCTTTTGACGTAAATCGTAAACACTGGGATAGAGAAATGTGAAACATGTATCATTTGTGAGGATCGTTGATCAGTACCGAGTTGCTGGTAGAAGAAACAACTGTGGTACGAGTAAATTGCCGGAATCGCGTCGCAGCTGCCGCTGGCCTGCCGTTGCGGTCGGCGCCCGCTCGCTCTGCTGCCGAAGGCGTCGCGGAAATTGACCATGTTTTTAGCTGTTGTGTAATGATGCTGTTGACAGCGAAGCGATATTAAGAGTGGCGCTTGTATCATAGCGCGGGCGACTTCCGAAGCGGCGTCCGCTGTGCCTTCGACGCGAAACAGGCGATAGGCCTAGCGCGACGACCGTTGCAACGCAGTTCGCCCGGCGCGTCGGCGGGCGGCGCCGGTGACGATAGCTTTTTGCTACTTGCGCAGGCATGCTTTGTCGCTGCTCGAGTATAGCAGGAAGCCTTTCTGATATGGCTTTTTTTTTTGTCTTTTCTGGTGCGAACTCGACACCAAGCCAAGCAGCGGTCAGTCACGGCTTGGGTGTGGCAAAGCGTACGCTTGCTTGAGGTCTCGCACCTTACCTTTTTTTATATGTGTTTTGCTCTTTTTTCTTTCTGTTTTCGTGTTTGATGTTATTTTAACTCTGTTTTGTATCAACTTCGTGTTCCTTCCGTGTATTTGCCTTGTAGCACGTCCGTTGTACCGTTATTATGGTTTATTATTTCCCCATATTCCTTTTTCAGTATGCCCCCCTTACCCAATGCTCTCTTCATGGCTTGTGAAGTACAAATAAATAGTGACTTGGGAGTTAGCAAACCATCGGCCAACTGCAGTCTTGAGAGAGACCTGGCAGTGCTGCCAACCTCCAGAGCCACTTCTCCCCCAGTTTGCAACCAAAAATTCCCTACATTTCCCTAGATACGAAAAATAGTGTTCAATTGTGAAAAAATGCATGTTTATGCATAGTTCAGTTGCAAGTTTTATCATGCAGCTACCCTATTACAGATGTTTCTAAGCAAATTAGCTGTGAGTTTGAAATGAAAAATCTAAAATGAACTTCTAAATTGAGCTAAAAGATAATCCGTAGCGCTCTTTGGAAATTACAAATTATAGGCTCTATATCGTGTCTGTTTTTTCTTCACTGTACATATTAGTAAACATGCTGGAGCCGCCACGATGGCTGTAAACAGATTTTGCGCCGCAGCAACAAAGTGTTTTCACTTGCATGTGAAACAGGCTTTACTCGAGCGCGCGGCGTTGTGTGGGCCTCCGTCAGTTGTAGAGAAGAAACAGCGAAAAACTTGTACTGTCTTCCCAATTTGAGAGAGAAAAAGAAAAAAACCCTCAGAGCAAATGAAATTCCCTAGATTATACAAAAAATCCCTTTTCCCCTAAACAAAGTCCAAATTCTCTAGATTTAGGGAAAAATCCCTAGGGTTGGCAGCACTGCCTGGCACCGATGCAGATGCTCTGCTAACTGTTTTAGTCTGCGCAGTGTGACATAGAGCCAGACATCACGATGACATGGTTTTGGCAGACTGAATCGGCCGCCTGTTAGCCGATAAGGCCCGCGTTTTGTCGTTGCACCCGACTCTCAAGCCTAACGAAAGGCAGTGCTTACCGTGATAGTGTCTGCTGTTCTGCCTTCCAATAACTGTTTTGCATATTCTTTTCTGGTTCTGCCTACTGTAGGCATGGTGCTTGAGCTGCCCTGAGGCGTTCGATTTTGCACCTCTAGTTCACTCCTAAAAGGCAATGCCAGCATTTTGTCGTCTTCCAGCACTGTCGTGTTTGGCAATAACAGATTACAGCATGCTGGTCCACTTGTATCAGCACCTAGCGCCACTGTGGCTGTTAGCATAGCTAGCCTTTTAAAAAGCAAAAAGCTGTGCCAGCAGGCACTTGTACCCAAATTAATAGGGGCTTGTGCCCAATTGTTCCATTGCTTTGCACCTGCTACTTGTTACTACTAATGTGGGTTGTGTGGTGAAATTATTCCAGCGCTGCGCTTAACTGCAGTCTCTTAATGTGAGTCACTGTAGAAGTCTGGGATCACCTGATTCGTGAATGTTCACTCCGTGACGGAAAGGATGAGGGTGACTGGCAGAATTCGGTTCCTTTTGGCTTTTGCACACTTTTTCACCCGCTTTTAAGTTGTAGTGTGAGAGGATATGCATGGCAGCTGGTTTATCATCACCGCTGTTTGCTTTGTCGCACATGCCACTTCATTGTTTAGGCAGCATGCTTGTTGTATGCATTTCTGCCTTCCTGTCATTGCGCCCCCCCCCCCCCCCTCTTGTTGTTAGTCTTCTGTAGCATCTTACTTAGTCTAAGGTGCCATGCGTTACCTTGTGCCTTGCACTTCCCCCGTTCAGCTTGCTTATGTGAAGCTCCTGATTTATTAATGCAAAAGCCTTATATGGCCCTTGTCGCATTGGCAAAAAGTGTCCATAAAACGTGTCCACAAATTTTGTCCGCATGATTACGTCGTTCCCTGAAGGTAAATGTATGAAAGCGATTGATAGTGCGTGATAAAATGTTACCATGTGAAAAAATTTGGTTGAGGTGCAATTAGTTAATTAAATGTGAAAAAATACACTTGGACGTCAAAGTAGTCATGGACATCAGAACAGCCACGGCCGTCAATGTAGTATATGAGCTTTTTGCTTCCGCACTGCCGAATCCGGGTTGCCGCAGTGATCTGTTCTATCCACTGCTTTCTTGCCCTTGCTTTTTTTTTTTTTCGGTTTGGCCAGTCATACCCTTATTTTCTCTTTTCTGAACCCTGTACTATTGCCACTTTTATCTTCTGCCTTGTCCCTTTGATGTATCGGTTCCAAGTCTATGGTAACTAAGGTATTTCCTGCGCTTCTTACCTGACTGGGGCCACCAAAGGGCCATGCCGCTATCTCGTAAGCTGTTGCCGGTCTCCAACTGCTCGGTCATGGTCTAGGTTGGACACCCTTTCAGCTTTGTCTTGCCGTAGGTTAAGGTTTCCTTGTTCGGCGCACATGCATTGGCACATGCATGTGAAGTCGTTTAAAGGTGCATGTAGGTTTTATTGCTGATGACAGGTGCTTTTCCAGGAATGTACGGCAATTGGTTCATTTTTGAGACCAGTCGAGCAAATGAAAAGGGCAGGTATCTGGTGCATGCAGCTCTAGTTTATTTCATGGTATTTTTCCTGGCAGTTTTCCTCTGGACTTGGCGTGCTCCCCATCCGTGTTTCAGGCTGTGAAGTGGGTTTGTTTTTCTGCTTATAGCGTGGGGCTAAGTAGGGCGATAACACGTTTTCCCCCAGTTAAAACCACTGACCACACCCTGTTGTCGTGAGCAGTATCAAGCACACACCGACCACAGTGGGCCCTGCTCTGTGGGAACGAAGGAACAACAAGATACTTAATGCTGCTACAACAATAACAGAGGCTAGCAACAAAATATGTTTAGGAGTTGAGGTTGTCTGACTGACCAGCTGGGTTACAAGTTAGTGTTTGCCCATTCTGCTATGGGAAAGGAGACTCGCTCTGGCCAGTTGGGATGAGCTTGCGGGATATGTACTCTCGACTCGCTCCTCTGGTGGAAAGTGGAGTTGTGCCGAAACGGTTGCTGTGTGATGATATCTCGAGATCAAAGAGGGTGAAACTTGTTCCCCCAGTGCTTACAACAGTCGCGCTGTCTGTGGTGCTGCTAGTGCTGCTGCGACACGGGCGCCCTCCCTTGATAGTTCGGGTAACTACAGATGTAACTGACGTTGCAGGGAAACATACCCAAGGAGATAAGCAAGTTAAGTTCTCGCACCAGTTTATGTCATGTTGAAGAATAGAAATGCGCTGTTATTCTTTAGCATTGCACTTGAGCTACAAAATGCAACCATTGTTTTTTTCTATTGTGGAGTTGCATTTTTTTTCTGCATTTTCGTTGACGCAAATCTCATCGGCCGAAAATGACTCTCCACCACACGCCATTTTTTGCCATGTCCTAGTGGCCATGGCTAAAACGAAATGTGTAAAAGAGGAAAAAATCGCATAGTCTTGCCCCGACTGGACTGCTTGCACCAGTGAAGCATGTGAAGCCGAGCCGGTCTGGCCATGTCCACGAAAGTTCCGATTTCAGCATCACATAGGTTTGGCTTCCGATGTATTGTGCAATTGTCCTTGCTCAGCATGACACCACTTGCGGAGCGAAAGGAGCTTGGTGCCAAATTTTAGGTAGCGTGTCGTTGAGTGTGCGCCAGATAATGGATGGGAACTGTGGGCAGCAGTGGGACAGTTCAATGTTAATGAAAAAATGGTAGGGACTGGGACTCAGACCCAAGAGTGCTGCGCTGGCCAGAGCTTGTGAATCATCTGCGCACGGCAGCTCACATAAGCGTGTATCTTCATTGTACTCTGTGGTGAAGGGATTCTTAGCGTGTTTTTATAGCGCTTGCCAAATGAAGAGGGGTGTCTGCGATTATTTTTTGGAAGAACTGCCGTTGCACTGAAAAATGCGCTACTTTAAAACACTCATGGTCATTCCAAGCACTGCTCCTTTTTCATGTACTGTTGCTCTGAGTATGCCTTGCAGTGCACCCGAAGGGAACCAGCTGAGGCTTACACTTAAACACCCCATGCGCCTAAACACAGTGCACTCAGCTTGCGCAAATGTACAGTATACTTTGTTCCTTGCATTGACAGCTTAATGAATAAATTTCCAGCTCCACTCGGGTAGCAGTGCTTCAAGAACCGTGCTCTTGGCAGTGACTGTGTTGCAGCTTGTATTGAGGGCAACTGTAGATTCTCTGGCGGCATTTTCTGGTTCAGAGTTTGAATGAAAAATGCCGCATCCTTTGCATATTACCAAGCAGACGGCCAAACTGTGGCAGCCTGCGTATGCATAGCATGGTGGTATGTTATGTTCAGTTATGTTCACCATTATGTTCAGTTAGGTTTAGCGACATCGGTATGCAGGATGCATATAAACAGTTGAATGGTAATGGTTGAAAGCTCTCTCTGTTCCACTCTGCAGTGCGTTGGCCTGCACCACCTGTACAGTGGTGCAGGCTGTCTCTCAGCGGGCATTTGTCGTGCGAGAGAAAGCTTCAGTGGGGGATGGGGGCAAGAAGTTAGTGGCACTCTAACAATTTCTGTTGGCTCTGCCTTGCTGTGCAGGCCCGAGCCCCGCCCAGAATGCAGTTAGTCCGGCGACTAACTCGCATTCGCCGGCTGAGAGCATGTCTGCACCCGCAAGTGTGCCCGGTAGCACAAACACGCCGACTGCTTTGAGTGCCACCTCCCCAACGCTGCGGTCAAGTACCTATGCCCAGCAGGTGAGTTGTGCCGGATTTTCTCTGGACATTAGAAATTTGTGCTTTGTTTTTTAACCAATTTTCTGTCGCCATAGAGCAGCTGCTACGGTTGTGGTTTACCAAGGGGCCCTTGAGTGATAAGGCTGAATGCTGTGTGGTTAGGCACTGAAAACCGTCTGCAGATCCCCTGTTGCTAGTGTGGACTGTGTTGGATTTGATTTAAGATAATCTGGCTTAACAGTGGTCACTGATAACGTAATAGAGCCTAGCCAAGTGAGCACATTAGCAATTAAGATCAGCGAGTGCAGTTTTTGGAAATGGATGACTGGTATGTTATGCTCCCTATTTTAGTAAGATTAGGCAGAAATAATGAAAGGTTAAAGCAGATAAATTTCTCATGAACTGTGGTTTGCTCACTTTTGTCAACCTGTCAGGCTGAACATAGCAATTCTTTACAGTTGCCAGAAGTGGCTGGCTGTCTAGAGACATCAGCTTGTGTGCTTTAGTGCGATATGCGATCTGTATGCTTGCCATTTATTGCCTGGCTCTTCTGCCCAAGTGGGTGGTTTGTGCGACAGGGCCTGATGCTTGTCGGGTATCTGCGTGGGTCCTGCTGAAATAGGTGGCTTGCTTTTAGCTTTGTTGCTTGGCTCTGCTTGTCTCTGTCCACACTGGCAGCAGCTTTTGCACTGTGCAATGGGCACTGAATCTGCGTAGATGCCCCTACACTTAATTGCTCGTATCAGTGGGTACTCATTCTGATTATAGTGTGTTGGCAGCTGCCCACTCACTCCTTGTGCAATAGTGAGGGGGAATGTGTCAATGGCCACAAAGACAGGGCTACGAGTGAATTGGCAGTGCCCTCTGCTGTCTCAGTTTAGCCTGTGGCGCTGCTTGCTTCTGTGTGCTCACTGATATATTTGTGCATGCTTTGTTGTCACGGGTGTGGCCCACCCAGGCCGGAGTTTAGTGGGAGCTGGAGGACACAGTGGGCCTCTGTGGAGAAGTTGCTCTTATTGCAGCCCCAGAATGTGTGGTAGGGGTTGCTCTAAAACTGAGAAGTTGGTACTCATTCTGCCTTCCTCTCGGGGCATTGGACTTGAGGGATGCTGAGCTTGCTATGAGTGAGTCGAGGAGATATTGTGCTCTGAAGGGGTTCGTGCAAAGGCTTGCAGGGAACTCCTCTGCTGTTGTTCCTTCTGGTCTGACTGTCGAAGGGGATTGAAAGTGTTAGGGTAGCCTTTTTAAATCATTCGATGTTGACCGTACCCAGGGGTGGATTTTTAGGTAGGGCACTCCCTCAAGGGAGAAACAACATGGGAACACCACGCTGAACCCCCTCCCCTGACAATGTGTACATTGCCATGGACCTCAGATGTGATGCTGCATAAGAGCACTGGTGTCTGTTAGCTGCTGATCCATATTGCTAGTGAGCCACTCCATCTGTTCCCAACATGACGTTTCCACCCCGGGCTCAGTTTTAGTTTAGAGGACTGCGTGGTTCCTTTTATAAGTGATCGCCACTTGCGTGGTTTATGGTAACATTAGAGCAGCAGTGGAAAAAGCTTTTGCACTGATGGCTGTGGCCAACTTGCCCATCACTGCATGCTATACAACTACCGGCACTGACTGACTCGTCTTGTAGATCCTGTCCAGCCTCAACCAACAGCATGGTCATTAAGTCATACTGCAAGGTTTTTCCCACAAGTTCTTTCCTAATCCCTTCAGTGCACCTTTTGGTAGTTTTCAACAGCACGGTGATGCGAATTAGCTGACAGGAAACCTGCAACGGTGTTTTGAGTGCCGAAGAGAATCCACTGGATTGTGATGATTTGAAGCTCGGCACAGAATTGTGAGCGAAGCGTGCAGGCCAGTGAAACTGGGCAGTGGTGTGTGTGCATGGCTGTGCATGCTAGCAGCAGAGGCAGTGCTTGGGTGGGCTTTGTGTGCTTGTGTGTGGTGGCTGGTTGCGAGGGAGTGTGTGGGATGCAGGCGGCGTCTGCGGCTGTGGCTTCGTCCGTGCTGGGGGGAGGCGTGAGCCCCGCTGCTCCCCCTGACCTTCCTGCAGCTGCGCCCCCCGTGAGCAGCGCCCCGGCGCCCCCTACTCCGATCGTGCAGATGCCCCCCTCCAAGGTGAGCCCCCCCACACCTGCGACTCCAACACTGGCTGCCCTTGCGCGAGACGACGGCCGCTGGCCCCAGAGGCGTCAGGTAACACTTCTCCTCTCCCACTTGCAGCCGTCTCGCGTGCGCATTGGGTCTGTGTGGGGGTCTTGGCTGCCCCTTCGGGCTTGTCAGAGGGCGTGTTCCCCCGAGGACTCTCTACCAATTGGCATGGATTCATGTCATTTCTAACAAGTTTCTGGCCTCTGTCCTTATGGGGATTGATCGTGCGCAGTGGTTTGCTGAAGCTGGCGAAGCAGTTCTTGCATTCATTCGCAAAAAGAAGTGTAGTTTGCAGTCATTATCTTTTCCTGTTAAAACTGACCTGTATGTTGCCGCAGTTGCATCAGCCATTTTTATTTTATTTTTTTCAAACAGAAAGCACGACCAACTCAAAAAGAAGTAAGTATAAACACGTGTAAGGGCCGCACTTTTTTTTTTTTTAAGATTCAAAGGCCAATTTTCGGGGTGCAGCCCATACACGTGATGCATGAAAAAAAGTAAAAACAAACCAATCTGGGTATGAGTGGCGTTTATTCTATGTTCAGTTGTCACTCGTGGAGTCCCGACTCTCAGCTGGTGCTGTGCTCTGATGCGTGCTCATCCCACAAGAAGTTTCGCCCTCGTGTCCGTTGTTAATGCGTAGCCGTTGTTCCGCACATAGGAGAGCAGCTCTTCTTTCAGTTGGGGGAACTTGCACGGCCTGCCTCGGAAAGCGTGCTTTTTGTAGCTTGTGCTCTTCAGTGCATCCTTTTGGTGGCGCCATCGTCAGACGCACTTCTTGTCCTCGTCTAATTTCCTGCCCAATGCACGCTTGCAGTGTTTGAGAGCAAACTGCCAGTCTTATAGCTATTAAGGTGCTTGCCCATCGGGCTAAAATGCAACGCTCAGCGGCAGCACATGAAAGCCAGAACTACAGTGAACTACCACGCTTCCACAACTCCCGTGCCTTTGACAGCCACAAAAAGCTGGGGCAGGTGATATTGGTGCCGATATAGATAGCGATGATGGTGACCCGCGGCCTTGGGCGGTACCTGGAAGTTCCTGACCGCGGAGGCCATGGTGCGTGCACTTCGAAGGCTATTTCTGCGTGGGTCGTGGAAAGTTTGCGTGCGGCCCATACACGCATTTATGCGGTATGCCATGATAAAATTCATATGGAAACACTTCCGTTTTGCCACTGCAGTTTGCCATTGTCATGGTGACCTTGAGTGCCACCATTTGCCATTCATTCTTGGTGGGACTACAGAAATGGTCCCAAAAATCAGACCGAAAAACCTGTGAACTAAAAAAACACTTCAGTGGAGAAAGCCATCCTAGACAATTTCAAATTCCACTATTACCCATTTTTGACTCGTTTTACATGCTGCAATTTCTGTCAGTCTGTGACAGGAGAGCATCTGTCTGTGCTCCCATCTTGCAGCCAGTGTGCAGCGTTGTGAGGGCTACGGTGATCTGAGGCAGTCTAAACTGGGTGCGGTGTTAAATGTGTTCCTCCGTGCCCCTCTCCTCAAGAATGGTGGCTCCATCACTGGGAAGGGAGAGCACCAGTGTGCAGCTGCGTGACGAGGGCAGAGTCCGTCTCCCCCAAAGATGGTTGCAGAGACAGAGGGGGGAGGGCTTGTGGCAAGTTAGCGCTTCTGACTACCCCCCACACCTGGCCACGGTCAGAGTGGAGGGGAACGACGTGGCGGCAGCGTTTGAGCGTTGTCGTCGGAGCCATGTCAAATGAGGCCACTTCTCCACTAAGGACGTGATTGTATTTGCTTGGGATTGCGTGTCTGTCAGTCTCCACGATAGGAGCAAAGAGCATTCCATTAACAACAGCGAGGTAGAGATAATGCCAAGCCAATCCATCCGCTTGAATCCGAGATGGTGCCTTTCACGGCGACGGCAAAGACTGGCGTGTGTGGCAGTTAGGTTGGCTCATTTCTGCGTTAGGTGGAGAAAAAAAAAATTAGCTTTCGGATTCGACAGTCATTCTGGCCTCTATTTTAGTTTCTTTTGGATTCCACATGGTCCGGAATATTGGTCATGGGTACATTCCAAAGCGAAAATGTTTTAGTCACCAGACTACTCATCCACACTTGCACCATCGTCATTGCTGCTGCGGTGGGATTGCAGCAGCAGTGATTGCAGAGCTTTCCTAGCAAGTCTGGTGCGTCATTGAAATTGGAGATCGCATGTTTATTGAAGGCTGTATTGGTGCTGCTTTCAGCCATCACAGCCTTCGGGGTGCCACAGGTTCTGTGGCAACAGTTTCAGTGGCGTGACCGTGGAGTAAAAGTAGACAGGAGCGCTCCGGCTCTGCTAATGTTTCATTTGGGTCAAACTTGGGGTGCATCCAAGGTATACTCAGTTGCCACTGCTCCTGTCTCATCTCGCTCTGTGAGGAGCACCTTGAGGGAGTGCCTGTTCATGCGAGACTCCTGTTGTGGATGCTGGTGCAGGTGAAGAAGGGGGTGAAAAGAAAAGCGGACACGACGACGCCCCTGCCCCTGGAGCCTGGAGGCTATAGTGGGGGCAGCACGGGGGCTCCCCCAGAGGCCAAGAGCTCCAAGGTGTCAACGCGGCGTGAGAGCGGCCGCCCCATCAAGAAACCCAGCAAGGACTTGCCCGACACTCAGCAGCACAGCTCCAAGCCGAAGAAGGGCAAGCTGACTGAACAGATGAAGTACTGCAATAGCATACTCAAGGAGCTGTTTGCCAAGAAACACGCTGTGAGTGCCCTCGCTCTCGTGCATGTTGTGGCGAAACATTGTGCTTATGTCGAGTGTTCCTAAGTGCGTCTGAGCAACTTGTCTCTTGTTGTGTGTGGCACCAAGCAGCTTGTATGACTTTGTTATCCACTTCTAAGTGCTTTGATCAGAGAGCCTCCCTCTGTGCAATGCTGGCATTCTCCAGGGAGGGTCTTCTGGGCAAAGTGTTGTGTAGGGTGCTGAGAGATGCAGCTGTAGTGGCATGAGGTTTCCCCATTAAAACTAGGGGCTGTCCTTGGAAATTGCTTAATTTTAAGGTGCAAAAATTCTGTCCTCCTCACAATTTGAGTGGGCATTATCAGAGGCAGGTGCACCCTGATCGGAAGGATATGCCTGGCACTTGTTTGAATGGGCTAGCAGCTATGTCTGGTTGTGACAGAAGGAGAATATTTGGCAAGGCAGTTCATGTTGTGGTAGCCAGATTGTGATGTAGTGTACTGCATTGAATGAGTGCAAAGGTGCGGGGGCTTTTTCAGCGTGGACCTTTGTCAGACGCCGAGTGGACCCAGTGAGTAGTAGTTACCTTGTGGCACGTCTCCGAGTGCAGGTGGGGTGGGGGGTCGTAGCAACAACTCCCAAGTGGCGCGCTGCCTTTGTGTGGCGAGGCAAGTGGTGTGTCTGGCAAAGGTCTGTGCGCACGGGGCGCCTGCTCACCCCGTGCAACCCCTGTTGGTGTGAGCGGGTGCCCCCCGGTCAGGTGCTGTTGTTGTTGCTGCTGTTGTCATTCCATGATGGGTTCTCTAACCGGAGGTCTGCACGGGGGCGTTGCCAATGTTCTTGAAGGGGCCGAGCCCGAGACGTCCACGCCGGGCACAGCAGCCCAGGCCCGTGAGTTACCCTTCCGTTGTTGCTCTGGGTTGGCCCTTCTCTCTTTCCGTCCTGCTCACTCTGTCCTCCTCGCCTGGGGTGGAGGGGTCCTGACACACGTGCACACTCCCTATGCTCTCTGCGTGCCCACCCGTGCGGACCTCTGGGGAAGAGCGGTGCGACGGCTTGCAGAAACTGGCGAGGCCTCACAGCTAGGGGGGTGGGGGGTTTCTTCTGCAAGCTTGTCTCTGAAAAGCACCAGCCTGTGAAGAGAAAGGCACTGGCAGTAGCGGCAGCTTGATCTCCGGGGGTTTTGTATCTGCCCAATTCCTTGAGCAAGTGCAGTGTTGCCGAGACAAGCGGCCTCGTCTTGTCTCTGCAAGCCGTCCGAGGTCTGACATTCACTTGACACCCCATTTCTTGGCACATGAGTGGGCCCACTTGCTGCTTGCTGCTGATCCTGAGCACATGGGGGGCTGCCACCAGATGGCTCGGACGTTTGCGGCTTCTAAACTATTTCTAGCGTGCCTGACTGTTCTCCTGCGCTAGTTGAGGAATGCAGTTGAGGGACAGCTTTCTGGGGTGCAGTTGGCCAGAGTTACGCAGTAGCTTTGATTCTGGAGTTGTTGCTCTATGCTCTTTCCAGGGGTGAGTCTTCATGTGCAGCAGCTGCACACACTTGTGCATCTTCTCCTCTTTGGTAGCAGCAGTGGCAGGCCGCGCATCTGCGTGACATGCATGCTGTATCTGGCCGTTGAATAGGATCCACCACTGTGGCATAAGTTCTGCCCATCTATGTTGTAGAATATGTAATGAGGAGTAGTAGTTTGAGGGGAGGGCACAGTAAGACTCTGGCGCAGTCCAACGGGCAGGCAAGAGTCGTCATAGTGGCGCTCACTGAGGTGCAATTGTGTAGCACCACCATGGGGCCATGTAAAGTAAGACTTGGTAGTTGCTAGCAGAGGCACCCAGAGTGCCAGGCAGAACCCCCCTTTATGCTACAAGTACAATCCCCCGGACCATAGCACTACTAGCAGCATCTGCTCAGAAGTTTCGTATCTGCAATGCCGGTAGCTAATTGGAGCTGTGTTCCCTGTGTAGCCACTTGCAAATGGTTATGTGCTGTTGGTGCCCTTTCTTCTGTTAAAGCCAGTGGTCAAGGATGGATCTATGCACATCACTGCCACCATGCAGATTCGAAATTTTCTTAGATACCTACTTGGGTGTAAGGTTAATGCTGGGAATGGGTACTGCTGACACTTGGCATCACTCTTGAAAAGAAGCAGAATACACATTTTGAAAGGTGCACCTGAAGAGCAGTCAGAATGCGCCGATAATGTGCTTCTACAGTGTGCTGCTTGGCAAGGCTTTATCATGAATGGATCATGGCTGAGGCTAATTTTACCCTGTGCGACCACCCAGCTAATGCTGCTTCACATTGCAGTGTGCTCCACTGCAGGTTTTCTTGGCTGCCATTTTTGCTCAGAGCTGCCAGTGGTGCAACTTTGTAGTCTCTAGTTTTGGCTTGATGGTGCCCTAGTGTGAGTAAGCCGGTCTGGTGAACGCATGTGACCTGTTGTCCCGTTCTTCCTGTGCTGCACAGGGCTATGCGTGGCCCTTCTACAAGCCAGTGGATGCGGAGCTGCTGGGGTTGCATGACTACCACGAGATCATCAAGCACCCCATGGATCTGGGAACAGTCAAGGTGACTATGCGTGTGTGCATGCTGTGGGCCCCGGCAAGTCTTTAAGGGCCCTGTGAACATGGTAGGCTTCCTCCTCTTCTGTGCAGCAAAAGATGGACAACCGGGAGTACAAGAGTCCTGAGGAGTTTGCTGGGGATGTGCGGTTAATATTCACCAACTGCTACAAGTACAATCCCCCGGACCATGAGGTGGTGGCCATGGCTCGAAAACTGCAGGTATGGCTCTCCTAGCTGAGCCGGGAGAGGCTCACGGGGGGAAAGCATGGGTGGCGTGCTGCTGTTGGTGGGTGCTAGGTGGAAGAAAGTTGAAGGAGATTGACAGTCTCATTCCAAATCTGTTTTTAGCTCCCAGATAGATAGCTCGATGCCTTCATGTTTTAAGTGCCATGCATAAGTTAAAAGCTGTGCATGCTTGTGGAAGCTACTGGACATAGCAGTAAGCGTGACAGAGCAGTGAAAAAGGTTTTTCTTGCCCCAAATACTCCTTTCGCATGCACAATTTTGAGACAATTTTAAATCGCTTCGTTTTCAGTGGCTGGTGCCTGAATATTTTCACTTTTCATCCCTAAAAATATTAGATTGTATCAAAACCTCTAATAAAGTTGCTGTATGCCTGGGATGGTACACCACTTTGTAGCCATTTGGCTGTGCTTGGGTGGATGCCAAAGAAATTCTTCCTTATTACCGCTTCAAGAATGTTCTCCAGCTGGAATTCTTTTGTTGCGCTTAGTAGAAGCTGATTATTCTGTGGTCAAAATTTAAATTTCAATGCCTTCTTGCCTTTCCCTCTGTTCTCATCACTTTTTGTGCACTGAAGTGTCTGCACTGAAGCTACGTTGCTTACTGGCGGCAGCCAGGGTAGCTGCCTGACGTCGGAAAGAATCTAGCCAATAGCCATCTCTTAACTGGTATACGCAGCAGCGTGCAACGGAGGAGGATGCAAGCATGAAAAAAGTTTCCGGGAAGGGCTCGCGTGTGATTGTAGGTTCTCTGCTGCTTGTAGAAGCATATTATTTGGCTCGGGTGTTCATGACAGCTCAGTGCAGTGGTTGAGGGAGTGATGTGATCTCCTCGGAAGGTGTTTCTGACCCCCTGTAAAGATTCTGCATGCCATATTTGGTCTTGATTGAACTACAATAAGTACATAAAACTTTGTCTACAGAAGTAATGTTTGAGAAAGACTCGATTGAAAGTGATGAAAGTTGTTTACTACTGTTCTAGCGGCACTATATCTGCATCAAAATTGGACAAAAGGCAGATCTAGGTACCCTGATACAGCACACAGTTTTAGAACTTGCTCGCACTGTGTTTTTTCGGGACAGTTCTTATTTATGAGTGACATCCTCAAGGCGAGCTTTCTTGGCTAGGTGCGTGTGTGTGCTATAAAAATGTGCTTAAGTGGCGGTGTGCACATTAAAAAAACTCGGATGGCTGAAATTATCCGGAGCCCTGCACTACAGTGTCCATCATAGCCCGAGTCACTTTGGGAACCTTACTAAGAGCCAGTCTCCTGTCTACATTTAGCGGCGGCCATTTTGCTGTCTGCTGTCATTGGCAGCCCTGGCTTCAGCCATGCGGCCCCAGTGTGGTGATGGAATGTGCTGTGTTTGCAGGATGTGTTTGAAATGCGGTACGCCAAGATGCCCGATGAGCCGCCACCCAGTGAGCCGCTGCCCGTGTCGCTGGCAGACCGGGTGGACTCTGAGAGCAGCTCCAGCTCGCACTCTTCCTCCAGTGCCAGCTCCTCTTCGAGTGACTCGGAGGACAGTGACGAGGAGCGTGAGCGGAAGCTGCAGCAGCTCCAGGAACAGGTGGGTGCTGGGACGGGAAGCCCCCGGGGCTGTCTCCACATGATGCAAAAGCTTTTGCGTGTCATATGACCTGGTCTGGCCAGGTGTGATCAGTGTGAGTAGCGTAATTCTGACTGCAGCAGCAGCAGCGCGCCTAGTTGTCCTTGCAGCGCATGCCCGGGAGTGCAGTGAGTGTGTGGTGTCTCGTGCAGCTCCGCAAGGTGACCGAGCAGATCAGCCTGCTGGCGGCTGAGAGTCGCAAGAAGGACAAGAAGAAAAAGAAAAAGAAGACCAAGCGAGGCGACAAGGGCGGCCTGGCAGCAGCTGGTGAAGTGGCTGAGCCCAAGGAGATCAAAGTGGAGGCCGAGCCACCCACGGCAGCGGCACCACCAGTGTCGGAAGCAGGGGCCGTGCCTGCTGTGGCTCCAGCGGCCTCGGCCAAGGCTCCCAAGGCCTCCAAGGGGGCCAAGGGGGCAAAGGCAGCAGCGGCGGCGGCTGCAGCAGCAGCAGCGGCGGCAGCGGGAGGTGCAGCTGTGGGCGTCACGGCGTCCACGGGTGCAGCCACAGGAGGCACCAAATCTGGCGGGGGCCAGCAGAAGCGGCAGCGGTCGAACAGCAAGTCGTCCAAAAAGAGCAAGAGCCTGCCGGCCTTCGACAGCGAGGATGAGGACAATGCCAAGCCCATGTCTTATGATGAGAAACGCCAGCTGAGCCTTGACATCAACAAGCTTCCCGGTGAGTGTTGCACACCTTTGGCGGATGAGTTGCACAGGCTGTCTTTTCCCCTGTCAGAAATTGCCAATGGCAGGTTCTTGCATTCCATCTGTCCCAAATATCATCTTTGTTGCTGAGGCCCATACACAGCTGCCCATACTTGAAAGCACCCCTCTTTCGGTTGTTGAATGTGACATGTGCTCTGGCTCTTTGATGAGCAGTGTTGCACCTGAGCGTGGAAGGGGCGCTGAAAGCTGGGTTCTGAGAGCACAGCTGCTTTGCCAGATCTCGCTCCCCTTTGGCTTTGAGGAACGCATCGTTACCCGTAGCATGGCAGTGTTGAATTAAGTGGGGTGGTACAAGGCACACGAGTTAAGAAGCCACGTAAGCCCATCACAAGGAGTGACTCTGTTTGGAAAGTGGTTGTGACACGCGAGCACAGTCACTCACAGCAAACCTGTGTTGCCGTTGTGTGTCTGCCTGAAGCCTGCTTTGTCGCCTGCGCACCGGGTTAGGGGCAACCTGCCCAGGCATTTGCACATACGTGCGCGTGCATTCAACGCACACACCTACGCCTTTCCACGTAGCACGCTAGCGTTACTGCACCTAATTCAGATGATTTGGCCTGACTGCATGCAAATCAACGGCCTCCTCTTTTTATGGGCTGCTCTGGCAATTGCAGATGCAGAAACTTGCATGTGCAGGTAGCTCCACTTTGAAAAGGAGCGCGTTATCTGTGTTTGACCAATGATCACTGTGAAAGTATTACTAAAAAGTGCGCTTTCACTGTAGTACTTGGTTTGCTTGAACGTAACGTGACCACGACTGCAGTGCAAGGACTGGCTTTGGGAGAGCCCAAAAACACTGGGAGCACATGAATGTAATTGGATGGTTACACCGTTGCCGTGCGTAGGTTGCATGTGCACCTTCATTTTCAAGGGCCGTACAAAGTGGATGGGTACAAGAAGCGTCTTCGTGTGCCTGAAATGAAAGGCAGCCTGGCTGCGGTGCGTGTGTGTTGCAAATGCCTTCTCATGGGGCTGAATGTTTTCAGGCAATATGTTTCTGCACACGTGCATTTTAATGTGTATGCATGTGTGCGTGCATGTGTGTGTATGCACACCTATCCTGACAGGACAGCATCACAAAAAATGATTGTCTATGTGAAAGTTTCGCCGAGTTGCGCCTACATACAAGTTATGTGTGAGTGCTGTGCTTGTATTTGTGGTGTGAAATCTTGAAATCTGTACTTTAACCTCTGTATGCATGCTGCAGAGATGTGACATGGCCAGAGCTTGCCATTGCACGTAGGCACTGAGCTAGCCTGCTTGTTGACCTTCGCCTAAAATTTTGGTGCCGAATATTCAACTTGTGTGGCATCACAGCACCCGTTAGTGCATCATTGTGCCTGCACCAGGCGGAATGGCGTGGTGTGGTGCACCCACTCATAGAGTTGGCAGATTCACAGCTGCCAAACTGGGCACACTCAGTGTGTTTGAAAGCCAGAGGGAAAACAGAAATGGGAAAAGTGAAGGAAATATTGGTGGCTCCAGAAGAGAGAGAAAAGGGGGCAGTGCAAAAGGAAAAAGGCAGTGCAATTCTGAAGTGGGATAACGTGAGCTTGTTTTGTACCCTCGCTTTTTAGCTCACTCCATGTGTAATGCAGTAAATGCTGTGTTTGCATGTATTCTCTAGCTGAAAGGCGGCCTTTTTGTGAATTGCTTTCGTGCAACATTGGGACACACACCCGCCATGCTGTTTTGTTGGGACGCCTGTGTTGAAGCGAGTGGTGGTCTTCTGCAGCTGTGGAAACTGTTTGTGATGCCGTGCTCTGCAGGTGACAAGCTGGGCCGGGTGGTGCACATCATCCAGTCCCGGGAGCCGTCGCTGCGGGACTCGAACCCGGACGAGATTGAGATCGACTTTGAGACGCTCAAGCCCTCGACCCTGCGGGAGCTGGAGTCCTATGTGGCCTCGTGCCTGCGCAAGAAGCCGCGCAAGCCCTACTCGTCCAAGAGCAAGCTGGCGGCCGCGGCGGCGGCCACCGGCAAGTCCAAGGAGGAGCAGGTGCGGGAGAAGAAGCAGGAGCTGGAGAAGCGGCTGCAGGACGTGAGTGGCCAGCTGGGCACCACTCCCAAGAAGCCCGTCAAGAAGGGTGAGTGCTCCGTTCCCCGGGGGGCCTGGGGAACAGCGCCACTCAGCTGCCGTGTTCTTCCAGATGCAGAGAACTCCCATGTGGATGTGGTCGGGGGTCCAAGTACTCTGACTGCCAGCAGCTCGAGCTCGTCGGACAGCGACAGTTCAAGCTCGTCGTCGACGAGCAGCTCCTCGGACAGCTCGGACTCGGAGTCAGGTTAGGCTCAGCCCAGCGGGGGCACTGGCGGGGGCGCCCCCCGCACACGGCCCCTCTGCTGAGCCCAGCACTCCGGCCAGGGAACAAAAAGGGCCTGGTGGGGTCACGCGCGTACGGGGCCCCTCGTCCAACGGCAGCCTGTGTAGCTTGGCAAGAGCGCGCTCTCTCGGGGGCATTCGGGGAGCGTGTGTGCTGCACAGGCTGAGAGTGCAGGCAGACCTTGTATTTATTTCCTGTCCCACATGCAGTTTTTAAGCATCAGCGTGAGCAAGAGCTGCGGTCCTGTCTAGTGGTAGTTGTGAGGGCGAGGATAAGCTCCCCTCTTTTTCTCTAAAACTGCGTTCCTTTCATCTGTACATAGAAGGCCATTGCTACATGCTCCCTGTACCACCCACCCCCATCACGAGTTTTTATGCGAGTTTATACATATTAAGAGTGCACCCTGGTAGAGGGTGGCACAGTGTATGTACGCACACACATATGTGAGCAGCTTGTATTCCCTGCATGGAGGGCGGAAACTGTTGTGTCTCATGTTGCAAGGGGGACGGGGGTTCTGTTGGCCTGTGCCAACAACCATGGTCAGTGCAGCAGCAGCAGCAGCCGGGCGAGTTGGTGTGTGTGTGACTAGCAAGTGGCGAAGCCCCCATTGTGACACACACGCCGACTCCACAGTGGTGTTTGCCATCGAGGGAGCTTTCCCAGCTGATTGGAGCAAGCTGGCATGCCCAGCCCCAAAAAAGTGTTTGCATGCTCACAAGGAGGTTGGAGACTGCGCACGGTTTGGTGCACATCTATAGCCCATGAGTGCAGTGTTCTTGAAGTGAGGCCAGCCTGGGGTCTTTATTGTGAGTCTCACGGGCAAGCCATCCAGGGTTCTCCTCATACTTGGTGGTGTGTCTTGGTGTTCCCATTATTTATTTGACGCGTTTTGAGTTGCCCAAGGAGAGGGGTGTATGAGCATGCCTTTTTTAGTTGCCACACACTGCGGACGATCCGTGGAGCCGGAGGTGGTTTCCTTGCCTCCCTCTCAGAGGGGGCCCATTTACCCTGGGTGGCTTGCTCACCCTTGCAAAGGGGACGGCACAGAGGAGTGTCTGGCTGAGTGGTGCGTGGTAGCAAAAGCCGGGACAGAAGACGGACGCAGCAGCAGGTCTACGACAGAGTAGGGAGGAGCCGTCATTGTCGGGGTGGCCAGCGTTGTCCCAAGACTGCGCTTCCCGTGCTTGGGTGGGAGGACTGCCCTAGTGTGCCCGACCTGTGTGCAGGGTTGTCGGTGTGCTTGAACCGTTTTGAGACAAAGCTGGCCTCCGCGATAGCAGCAGGACACGTGCACTCTGTGGCTAGGGGTGTGTACGTCCGGGCGCGCTCCAGGGGGCTGACACTGACTGGCTCCTCTCTGCGTCTGCCACTGAGCGAGCTCTGTTCTCAGTTAGCGCACAACTCTCGTTGCTCTGGCTCGTGCTGGCTGCGCCAGGCCCGCTTCTTCTTCTTGAACGCGCACACTCTCTGGAGGGGTAGGCAAGAGCAGTCGGTGGGAGGTGCCATCCCTAGCACATTGTATAAATAGTCCGTTTATTTTT